>NW_021145316.1:0-117590 GCF_002837175.3 Physeter macrocephalus
CTGGACACACAGGAAGACATCACTACATGTACCTTCCCTGGCTGGACACGAACTCAGCCTGAGTGGGACCACGGAAAGAGCTCTGGGCTTGGTGCCGGGGTCCCTGCAGGCTATGTGGCCTCAGGAGCACCCAGGCCCTCTCTGGGCATTGGACCAGCTGGACCTGATGACTCAAGGGACCCTTCCAGCTCTGAGGGTCCCTGGGTCTGAGCCTCGGGGCTGGGCCGCCTTACCCTCCTCTTCAGGGGGCTGCTCAGCAGGCTCCCACTCGCTGGCCGCCTGCAGGACGTCCGGGGCCGGTGACTCCTGCAGGAAGAGCTCCCGTCGATGGCTGTGACTCTCCAGGTTGGGCCCGCGGGGCGGGAACTTCTTGCGTGAGAGCCGCAGGTACTTGTGGGCCTTGCGGGGCTTGCGGAGCGGGAAGGGCAGGGTGGGCACCAAGGGGCCCTTGTCCACCAGCTCGGGTGCCCCCGCCTTGACCACCCCCTCGGGGCTCCCGCTGCCGAGTGGGCGCGTCAGGGAGAAGCAGAGCTTCTCCTTGCCCTTGGCCTTGTGGGAGCTCCGCAGGTCCATGCTGTACAGCCGCTGCGGGGGAAGCCAGGGCACGGCGGATCAGCCCTGCCCTCCCACCCACTGCCGCGCCTTTGCTCGGGCTGGCCCTCCCGCCCGGGGTCCTCGTCCCCATGTTTCAGGGCTCAGAGCCAGCCAGCATCCCGCCCCTCACCCCAGCCCAGGGCGCTCCCCTGACCAGCCCCAGCCCCGGGGCCTGGCCCGGCTCAGCCTTCCTCTTGGCCTCACAGCACGGCCTCATCTCCCAGGGCCCTGTAAGTGGCTCAGGGACGGGGCCTCGGGGCACGTTCCTTTGGTCCACGGCAGAGGCACACAAGAGGTACAAAATGAAAACTGACCAACAAAAGACACACCTGCATTTATGAGGCAGATAAGGAGTTATTCTTCATTACAGGGAAGGAATCTTTGCTTCTAAAGAACCCCCAAAAGCTGAAACGGCCAGCTCGTTAGGGAAATGGTGTGAGGCACAGGGCTCTGAAGCTTCCTGGGGCAAGTTAACCAGGGGTACACATAGCACTGGGGTGCACCGTGTCACCCAGCCACAGGAAGGTCTGCCGGCAGCCTGCAGACACCCCTCGATTCCCCCAGGACTCTCCCGGGCTCTGAGCCGCAGGGTGGCCCTGTCTGGGTCCAGACCTCTGTTGCCCTGCCTCCTTCTTGCTTAAATGGGCTGGAGGGCACATTCTTCTGCCATTCAAAGACTGAAGTTTTATAATTTGTGCATTTGTCTTACTGACTTTTGGGGCAAATTTATACAAACCCAAGAAAGGGGCAGAAGAATGTGTCCCAAGAAAGGGACATCTGCTAAGATGTTGGGGGGCCTGGATCACTCTGGGACAGTAGCTTCTCCTGCTACCTGTCACCAGAGGCCAAGAGCTCCCAAGAAGAGAGTAAGGCCAGCAGATAGGACCTGTAGGTCAAACATCTCCAGCTGGGGGCAGAGAGCCCATGTGCAAGTTCCATGCCTCAGTCCCACCAGCTAATCCCCGTCACTCAGCATGGGGTGCAGGTTGTCATGGTGATGGGAGGAGAGCTGAACTGGGAGGAGACTGAAAATCCTGCAATGCTAAGAGGGCTAATCCCATATGCAGCTTTATCAAAACCCACCCCTTTAGCCTGGCTCGTATACCATCACAGGCCTAGTAACTCTCATACAGTTCTGTCCTTCTTTACCTCACCATGAGAGGATCACAGCTACTAACTAACGGGTCCAGGAGCACCAGGACTCAGAGCTGGGTTTTAATCCAGCTGTGTGACTCTGGGTGGAATGGACAGGAGGCTGGACATGGCTCACACTGCACGTGGACCAAGAAGCCTTATTTTTTGGCTTCAGATTCCCGGGTGGGCCTTATTAAAGCAAGCACAGCAGGTATTCTTATCATCCCGATTTTACAGATGAGAAAACTCAAGCTCAGAGATTTGCCTCAAATCACATGACTACATCACTTCAGACTCCATCCTCTTTTCAGTGCAAACCAGTGAAAGTAGCAAAGTGCCCCCAAGACCTGGGTAACACGGGCTGCCAGTCTTGTGGCAGAGGGCTTCTTCTCACTCAAAATGACACATTTCTAGGGACCTCTCTGGTGGCACAGTGGTTAAGAATCCGCCTGCCAATGCAGGAGACATGGGTTCGAGCCCTGGCCCGGGAAGATCCCACATGCCGCGGAGCAACTAAGCCCGTGCACCACAACTACTGAGCCTGCGCTCTAGAGCCCCCGAGCCACAGCTACTGAGCCCGCGTGCTGCAACTACTGAAGCCCGCGCGCCTAGAGCCCGTGCTCCGCAACAGAAGCCACTGCGATGAGAAGCCCGCGCAACGCAACGAAGGGTAGCCCCCGCTCGCTGCAACTAGAGAAAGGCTGCGTGCAGCGACCAACACCCAACGCAGCCAAAAAAAAATAATAATAAATAAATTTTTAAAAAATAAAAATAATAATTTAAAAAATGACACATTTCTAGACCATTCCAAGGCTATGGTTCCAGAATTCTATGAATCTCCTTTTCCTGGATTCTACAATTCCAGACTCCCCTGTTTCCTCAGTTCTAAAGCTTATGCTTCTAAGATTCTCAAATACTACAATTTTGTATTTGGGGGACTTTGAGCATCAAGATTCTAAGCTTTCAAAATTCTAGGATCCCGTAAGCCATACATCCACCCTCCCTCCCTCCACAGTACCTTCCACCCACAGTGTCTTCCAGGGGCACCAGCCTCACATTCTGACTTTTCCCAACTCCTCCCATTGAAACTTACCCACTAAGTGCCCCGCCCCACCCCACCCCACAGGGTCCTGGGTGGAGCCGAGGAGGGCTAGTGGTTCAGCAGAACCATCCAGCGCAAATGCACGGGTGGGCAGGGGCTGGTGCGAGGATCACGGGGGCCCTGTGGGTGGCACCAGAGCTGGTGGGGTTACCTGCAGCAGAAGCCGCTTGGGTTTCGGGCCTCTCTTCCTATACCCCGATGCTCGGTCTCTCTCCTCCCTGGGGTGCAAAGCAGATGGCAGAACAAAAGGAAACACTGTTGACATTTAAGGGAAAGTAAGGCATCCGCTCCACCCAGCTCTCTGCTGTCTACGGGGGAGGGGGACACCCTCCACAGGCCACCCCCCAATCCTGGGGTAGGGCTCCTCACTTTAGACCATAACAATGGGGTCACGTGTTCAACGCCCAGGGCTGCATCTTCCCATCTGACTAAAGGTGAGGGCACAGCGACTGGTCCCAATTGCTAGAGGTGGGACTCGGGGGACATCTCCAAAAATATGTGGGTCTTCACGGCCCCAGGGTCATGCCAGACCTCTGCTCTACACGCACTGGGAACAGCCCCCAAAACAATGTAGTTCCAGTTTCCACTCTTAGGAGACGTCTATAGAAACGTGTCAATTAAATGTGCCTTGAATGCCCCAGGGGGACTGATGAGAATGGCCGAGTCCTTTCGCATGCGAAGTTCTGCCCCAATCTCCCCCCAGTTTGGCATCTCCACGAACCTGGTGGGGAGGACAGGCTCCCATTTGTCTGTATCGTCTGGTTGGGGAAGGGGAGAAAAACTAGCCTGCATTCAGTCCCCAGTAGATGCCAGACTCTCTGCCGGATGCCTTCCTCGCATCACAAACACACAAGGCACAACCTGAGGACGCAGACAGAGCCACACGCAACACACAAGACAACACGCCAGAGACCCCAACAATGTGCTGGAAGTGATGGGACAAGTCAAAGACGTTTCACTCTGTTTCACTTCATTCCACTCACGCCGTCTGTGGCCTTGGGCCAGTCTCTCGGTCTGAGCCAAGCTAAGCCAGTGCATCCGTGGAGCCTGTTTCCACTGTCTGTCCCTCCTCGAGGCAGTGGCTGCCACCTCCTGCCAGACATCAGACTCCAGGGACACTGGGGGGGAGAGCTCTCCCTCCCTCCCCACGGAGTCAGCTTCGGCAGGTCTGCCGTGGGGCCCTAGAACCAGCATTTGAGAGAAGCACCCAGGGCACGGGCTACCCACACCAAGACAGGCCTCCCAAGCCCTGGAGGGTGAGAACCTTAACTCGGAGCCCGGTGCTGGGCGCCAGGACACCCTGTTCCAGGCCTAGCTCTACCTGACCCACAGGAGACCTTGGCTGGCCACTTTCCCTCTCTGGCCCTCAGTTTTCTAGTCTGGAGCAAGAGCTTCCCTTCTCAGCTGGTCCCCGGGGCTCCTGGGAGGAGCGAGAGAGGTCCCTGGCATTTCTCAAAATGGGTGGTAGAAAGACTAAAATAATAAAGAGGAGGAGAGGAGGGAAGAAAAAAAAAGAGGAAGAGAAGGAGGAAGTAGAAAGAGGGAAAAAGGAAAGTACCTTGAGGAAAAAGAATAAGAATAATATGTCTTTATTATATTTGTATAAGTGTTATTTATTTTTATTATTATGTCCTGCACGCTTTGCACAAGGCACTGCTCTCAATGCTTTAACCCTCACAACCACCCTATGAGGGAGGCACAGTTTCTATCCTCATTTTATAGCTAAAGCACAGAGAGGTTAAGTCATTTGCCCAATGCCACAATTCTGACAACTTCTGCCACTGGTGAAGATGCTGAGCTCAGGGCTCCAGGCCTGACGAGGTCAGGCCTGGGGGCCCAGTCAGGGCCAGGGGGCCAGGTCTGCAGCCCAGGCCACATGACCTGGCTTCCCGTCTGTAGCACCCCTGCTCCTGCCCTGCAACCGTGGGAGTGGGGGCGGGGGGAAGGGGGGGCTTCCATTCTGTCCAGTCCTTACCTTCCCAGGGCCCATCGGTATCCAGGGCTATGGGGATCGTGGTCCCACAAGCCCTCAGTGCCCCACTGGCCCCTCCCGGGATGCAGGGACTCCCCATTAGAGCCCCCTGGCCCGACTCCTTCTGAGTCTCTTAAAAACCCTGCAAAGCAGGTGTTAAAATGGTCGTCACCCCGCTTCCATCTCCTTCTCACGAAGACCCAGAGAGAAAGAGAAAGTCAAACCACACAGTGGGTCTGCAGACATCCCCAAGCTCCTCATTTGTTCCTTAACCGCGGACTTTTCTGACTCGTTGAAAGCAACATCCGAATCCTCTACCAGGACTCACGGGGCCCTCCCTGAGCTGCATGCCCACTCCTTCAGCTTCAGCTGCCCCTGCCCCTGCCCCTCCCCCAGACGCCCCACCCCTGCCCAGCTCACACCACTCCAGCTGGCCACACTCAGAGCCACGCTTGCCTCCATGCGGTTCCTCAGCCCAGGGCCTCTGCATCACTTTCTTGGGTGCTCTTCACCTGGATGGTCTTCTCTAAAATACCTACTGGGGTCCTTCCCTCACTTAGCTCAGGTCTCTGGTCAAATGCCACCACCTAACCATCCCACTGAAAGCAGCGGCCCCGTCCCGACCCCGTCTGTGCAGCAGTCAGCACGTCGGCATCTATACATTTACTGGTGTACTTTTCACTGCAGGTCTCCACGCTGGAATGTAAGGCCCACGAGGGCAGGGACATTTGTTGGTTTTGTTCCTTGCTGGGCCCCAGTCCCTGGAACAGTGCCTGGCACACAGTAGGACCTCAATAAAGATCTGTTGAACAAATGAAAGAATGAACTAGCTGACCCCTATTTACCACCAGGAAGACATTTGCCCGTGTGTGCCACACCTGACGGTTTGCGGAGTGCTTTCACACGCCTGTCCTCCCCATGAGAGCCCTTAAGGTCAGCACTGTTCTCCCCATTTCACAGACAGAGAAGCTGAGGCTCAGAGAGGAAAAAGGCCATGTGCAGCACCTCACAGCTGGTGAGTGGAAGAGCCAGGATTTGATCCAGGCCTTTGACACCTGCCCAGTGCTCTCCTTACCACAATCCAGGACATTCCACAGGGCTCTCTCAGTGTCACAACCCTTTTGGATCAAGGCCCCACCAGCACTCGGGAACCAGAAAGAAGCTGTGGGACAGGAACACTGTGATTTTTAAAGGAAAGAGCAGTGGGAACGTTTTCTTTGAATCAGCAGCGGGAGACCTCCTGCGGGAGAAGCGATCAGAAGGGGGCGAGGAGGGGCAGAGGAACAGCATCACTGGGGCTCAGGAGCCCCCCCACCCAGGTTAGGTCCTAGTTGGGCTGCCTCCCAGCTGTGAGGATCCTGGACAAGCCCCTTAGCTCTTCAGAGCCTCGGTCTCCTCATCTGTCAAATGAGACCCTCATCCCTGTCTCAGGCGGTTACTAAAAGGAACCAAATAAAAATGATTTTATAAAACGGTACCGCACTGTACAGGGTCGATGCGTTGGGGAGAGGCAGAAAGATTGGGCAGCGTGCTGGCAGGGAGGCCAGTAACGCTGGGGCTCACGCAGCAGAAGGGAATGGCTAGATTATGCTCAAAAGGCCCTCCCACCAGGAGAAACAACATTTCTGGCCAGAGCTCCCTGCTAAGGTGTGCCATCACGGCCCATCGGACGAGCTGCCAATCACTAACCCACCCTTGGAAGAGCACTTGCAGCAGAGCACTGGCAGACACGGCAGTCTGAGACCTGGAGGCAGCTTTGCCCACGGCCTCCCAGCTAGGAGGCAGCCAAGCAGGAGGGACCGGAACCCAGCTGTCCTGGCTCCGAAGCCACACTTTCTCCCCTGGCCTTTCTTGAGAGCTTCATCAAACTTGGTGAGAGGATCTGTATGGGGGAACCTCCCTCTGGTCCATCACTGGGCATGACTGATACCGCTGCCCCTCACACGCACGGCATCTCTATGCCCATTTTCACCTTCTTCATGGCAACTGAAACCCCTGCCTTCTGGGGAAATCGGGGCAGGTGCTGTTGGGGGTGGCCTAAAACAGCAGAGAGACAGAGGCCTGGGGTTGTTAGCGGAGTGGCTGACATCACCCAGCAGCAGGAAAGGGACAGGGCCCTCGGCTTCCCTGGGACCTGGTGCCCAGCATCTTCCCCCAGCTGCGGATGAGACCCAGCAGTCCCTGCCAGACCCCTGCCCCCAGTGACCCTTGTTCAGAGCCAAGCCAGCAGCGGCTCCCTATGAAACCTCACAGCCTGCCTTCCACCCAGCCCCCTGGAAGGCTGAGCCCCTTACTTCTCCTCATAGGCCATGACCAGGCGGGGGTCCAGGATGTGCTCCTCCGGCTCCCACGTGCTGTACCTGGGGAGAGAGACAAGAGGTCAGAGCTGACCTGCCCCCCACCCCGCCACCCTCCATTCAGAGGCCACAGCTGCTCCACCAGGGCCCACTTGCCTGCAAGACTTTGCCCCTTCCTGATCCAGTGTAATTGTCACCTAATCCCATGAACTGTCCCTGGCTACCAGGGTAGGTCGGAGGCCTCCTGGGGGCTTGCATGACACCAGAACTCCCCTCATTCTGAGCATTGGTCACACCACCCTATAAGTGATTGCGTCCAACTCTGGACTAGATCCCCATGTTCACTTCAGGTGAAGAGGGCAGGCCCCATATGTCCCCGGATTCCTTTCCCATGAGAGTCAAGAGCATGTGGTGAAGAGCAGCGGCTCTGGAGCCAGACTGCCTGGGTTCAAACCCCAGCTCTGCCCTGGCTAGCTGTACAACTTTAAACAATTTATTCAGTGTCTCTATGCTGATTTCCCCATCTGTAAAGGTCTCTTGTGCTGATTAAACACTTTCATGTATCTAAGTGTTTAGAGCAGCGCCTGGTGCGCAGAGAGTGCTCTGTGCTTATTACTGTCACCATCCCTAGCCCCCCTGATGCCCCAGCCCCAGTGGGCCCTCTGCCCAGGCTGAGCTGCTCCCTCCCTCCTTGGAACACATCTGCACCATCAAGGCCAGGTCTGAAGTTCCCTTCTCAGGTGGGGCCTGGCACACAGCAGGAACTTGGTAAATGTTCAGTGACTGAATGGTACAGTGATCCTACAGCAGGCCCTTAGGTCTTCCCACGAGGGACCTTCCACCACTCCCAGGCCAGACAGCATTCCCTGATGGGACAGACCTGGGCATTTCCAGAGCTCAGCCATCCTCCTTCCACCTGCACGATTATTTACTTAGTATCTGCCTTTAAATTAGCTCACTTGGGAATTCCCTGGTGGTGCAGTGGTTAAGAATCTGCCTGCCAATGCAGGGGACACGGGTTTGAGTCCAGGTCCGGGAAGATCCCACATGCTGCTGAGCAACTAAGCCCGTGCGCCACAACCACTGGGCCTGCACTCTAGAGCCCACGAGCCACAACTACTGAGCCTGAGGGCCACAACTACTGAAGCCCGCGCACCTAGAGCCCGTGCTCCGCAACAGGAGAGGCCACCGCAATGAGAAGGCCGCACACCACAACGTAGAGTAGTCCTGCTCTCCACAACTAGAGAAAGCCCGCATGCAGCAACGAAGACCCAACACAGCCAAAAATAAATAAATAAATAAATTTATGTATAAAAAAAATTAGCTTGCTTTTTAAAAACATTTTATTTTAAAAGCAAACTCTTTATGACTTCCATAAGTGGAAAAACCAGGATGACTCATCATAAACAGATGCTAATACATAAAAAAAATTTAATTTAAAAACATATACATGGGGATTCCCCAGTGGCACAGTGGTTAAGAATCCGCCTGTCAATGCAGGGGATACGGGTTCGAGCCCTGGTCCGGGAAGATCCCACATGCCGCAGAGCAACTAAGCCCATGTGCCACAACTACTGAGCCTGCGCTCTTGACCCACAACTACTGAGCCCATGTGCCACAACTACTGAATCTTGCGCGCCTAGAGCCTGCGCTCTGCAACAAGAGAAGCCAGCGCAATGAGAAGCCTGCGCACCGCAACGAAGAGTAGCCCCCGCTCGCTGCAACTAGAGAAAGTCCGCGCCCAACAACAAAAACCCAACACAGCCAAAAATAAATAAATAAATTTATTAAAAAAAAGAAAGAAAATCATTAAAAAACAGTCCAAGTCCTGAGAACTGTTTTAAATATATATATATGTATATATATGGGTGTATATATACGCATGCACACAAATACACATACAATCATAAAAATACATATATATGTATGTACATGGGTGTATATAAACAAAACCAAAGCAATGGACTGTGATTCTGGCCAAGACTTCACCCAGGACTGCTGGATAAGAAGGGAGGTGAGGGAATTTCCTGGCGGTCCAGTGGTTAGGACGCCGAGTTTTCACTGCCAAGGGCCCGGGTTCAATTCCTGGTTGGGGAACTAAGATCCCACAAGCCACGTGGCACAGCCAAAAAATAAATAAATAAAAGAGGGAGGTGAGTAGGTATTAGGGAGGTATTGCGAGGCAGAGAGAGGCCAGGCAGAGCCCCTGCCCCTGCTGCCTTCTACCATCCAAGTTTAAACCTTCATCTTCAACCATCCTGGTTACTGTGAAACCTAAAATTAGTCCAATCAATATTTAAACAACAAGCTGCCCAAGGACAGAACACTTCTTTCCTTTCTTTCACTGACACTTCTGCACACTTATTTCGTGTCGGGCCCCGTGGACTCAGCAGTGAAGGTCCATGCCCTGAGTGCCACACACCCAGCCTGAACAGGCACCATCACAGCTCCTTCCCTTTGCACGTGCTGTGCTCTCCGCCTGGAGGGCCCCCTTCCTCCGGTGAACTCCTCATCCTTTAAAAGTCAGGTCCTTGCAGCTTTTCCTGACATCCTCTCCTAGCTGTCCTACTCCCAGCAGAATGAACCCTCCCCTCAGCTGCTCTCCAGGGCCTTATTATCGCACTTGGCACCTGCCATCCTTATTGGTGAATCATCCTTATTGGTGAATCAAGCTGGTGTCCTGGCTGGCACGTTGTAACGCCTCGCCAGAGTGCCCAGCCCAGCCCCCAGCCCCCAGGTGTTCTGGGAATGGCTGCAGAAGCCACTGAAGAGTTTTGCTCACCCTGGAGAAATGCTGAAAGTGAAACTGAGATTTTTTTTTTTTATAGTTTGGGTAAAGCCCAAACTGAAAGCAACCAGAAGCTCGCAGAGATTTCAAACCTTCCTCCCCACCCCAAAACAAAGGTTGAACTTCCTCGACTGTAACTAGTAAGAAGAGAGGGGGAATTTTGTGTTCCTCCAGTGTCCTCTGCCTGGCCCTCCCTTTTTCTCTAGCTGTGGAAGTTTCTCTTCAGTGCTCTAGTCCTCTCTGCCCTGCCCACTTCCCCACTGCCCTGCCCACTTTTTGTTGATGTAGCTGCTCTGTGGTTCCTGGCAAGTCTCTAACCTTCTCTGTAGTTCAGTTTCCTCATCTTAAGAATCACCACCACCACCACCGTAACAGCAAGGTGCCAGAGCAGACTACTGCAAGGACACATCCATTCCTTATAACACCCTTATGTGGTAGGTTACAGATGTTACAAATGAAGAAACTGGGGCAGAGAAGTTAAGCATCTTGCCAAGATCACCGAGCCAGTAAGTGGCCAATCTGTGGTCAGAACTCAGTTGAATCTTGGCCACCCTCTCCCTTTGGATCTCTCGCATGTCAAGGTAAATGGCCCCCCACCGGGCTGTAACGTCCATAGGAGAGGGGCACAGTCTGACTGGCCACGTCTTCAGTGTCTGACCCGGGGCTTGGCACACAGCGGGTGCACAGAAAGGGGGAGACTTGGCAGCTGGAGGCCTGGCCCCGCTCGGTGCTGCGGAAAGGCGGGCGGGGGGGCCTTGCACAGGCGCCTCACCCTCTCGGACACCCCGGCCCTCCTAAACAGGAGGCCATCAGCGGACCTCCGCAGTGTGAGGAGCCAGAAGCCACAGCGAGGGCAAACACACTTTGCGAACAGCCGGGCACAGGCAAGACAGGAGGGCGCAGCCGGCGAGGACCGCGGCCTGAGACTTCTGGGGCTGGGTCTCCGGGCCGCCCGCTGGGCGGGAACCGAGCGTGGAAGACAGAAGGATCCACATCGCAGAGCCATGCGCTCCGCCCCCCGGGGTCGGGCAGCCGCGCGTGCACACGCACGCACGCAGTGCTGGGCCGTGCGCGCCAGATTACCCGGCCAACTGATGGGGGGCGGGGCGGGGGCGGGGACGGCGCGCTCCGGCTCCGAGGTAAACACGACCACGTGACCGCCCCGCGCGCGCCGCCCCCCCCCCCACGCCTCCCGGAGCCGGGGTAAACAGGCTCGCGGGCGCCCCTCCTGGGCCCCGCCGCGCAGGCTCCCGCCGTGCCGGGGGCGGGGCGCCCTGCAGAGCCAGGTCCGCCCCAGCCCCCGACTCCGATTTAGAGTCGCCCAAACGAGAAGCAGCGCAGCGGACTCCCGAAGGCGGCGGTGAGCAAGTGAGTCCGCTGCTCGGGCCTCCGTTTCCTCATCCGTGAAGCGGACCTACCAATAGTCCCTGTCTTTTAGGGGTGATGTGACGATTAGATGTGTCACGTGACCGCCCCGCGCGCGCCGCCCCCCCCCCACGCCTCCCGGAGCCGGGGTAAACAGGCTCGCGGCCGCCCCTCCTGGGCCCCGCCGCGCAGGCTCCCGCCGTGCCGGGGGCGGGGCGCCCTGCAGAGCCAGGTCCGCCCCAGCCCCCGACTCCGATTTAGAGTCGCCCAAACGAGAAGCAGCGCAGCGGACTCCCGAAGGCGGCGGTGAGCAAGTGAGTCCGCTGCTCGGGCCTCCGTTTCCTCATCCGTGAAGCGGACCTACCAATAGTCCCTGTCTTTTAGGGGTGATGTGACGATTAGATGTGTTAAGCCGCATAAAGCACTTAGAGCAGTGTGGTACATAAAAGCAAACAAGCATTTATTAAATCAATATCAAAAGCCTGGAGAGCGCAAACACACACCTGCCAGGGCCAAAGCGAGGACTCTGTGCCGCCACTAATCAACCTGGCCTTGGAGGAGAAAGAGCCTCCTCTGTGTCTGGCACTGTTACAAACCCTTTCTTGTCTCAGGCAGCCTTCCACAGGGCTCCGTGAGGCTAGGGCCCCATTTTACAGGTGGGGAAATGGAGGTGCCCATAGTTCAAATCGTCCCACCTTTATGACCCGGGGCAAGGACGCCTCTGCTGAGGGTTTCTGTGTCCCCATCTGTACAATGGGTTGCCATTAGGCAATTACATGGGCCAATGCCTCATCTTAATAGGGGCTTACTGATAGGCAGCCTGGTTATTGCTGTACCCTGATACACTGATAATATCACTACTGAAGCTCTATGGAGGCGGTCCTCCCCACAAATGGGGTAGCATTCACAAGTGGGTAAGAACGGAGGGAAGGAAAGCGTTTCCAGAGAGGAGCAGCAGGGTCCTGGGTAGGCTGAGATGAGAGTGGGGTGTCTGAGCATCTCTGTGGTGCTGACAGCATGTAGCTGATTATTTAACATCCTCTGCCCTGTGCCCCCAGCCCCTCCCTGTGCCATTTGCTGTTCCTTCCAGAACAAGCAAGATAGCTCCTCTACCCCATCTGCTGGGGAGGAAGGGCAGTCATTTGCTGTTGGGGAGATAAAAGAGGCAAAGCACCCAAAGGTTTAACAGGGGCCTGGCACAGAGTGAGTGTCCGTTTAAATCATGGCTTCTGTTATTAACATAAGCCTCCCTGCCCCGGGGGCGGAGGGTACTGGGGAGCAGGAGAATCTGACTCCCCTCCCACCCAGGCTATCACTGCCCTAGCCAGGGCTCCCAGGCCTGCAGGGAGCAGCCTGCCCAACTACCTACTCCCCGCCCTCTTTCTCAGCCTCTTCTTCAAGCAAGGCCCCCTGAGGAGGAGAGACTGAAGACCAAGTGGGTTACAAAGGAGCCCTGGTTCTCCTGATTCTCCCTGTGACTGAACCTGTTTTCCCCCAAGTGAAGTGGGGTGGCACAGTGGATGACATAAAGTGGGCACCATGCTACACCGGGTTGGCAGTTATATTAGTGTATATAACTCCCCTCTCTGGGCCTCAGTTTCCCCATTTGAAAAATGAGAGGACTGATCTCAATGATTGCTAAGGCTACTTTGGGCTCCTGTGAGGAGTAGACGCCCCCAGACCCCTCTCCCGGCTGGGGGGAGACCTAGAAGCCTGAGCTGTGTAACTTACTGTTAATAGCAAACGTTCACTAAGTGCTTGGTCTGGGCTAAGCATGCATCAGGTACTCTATATCCATCATCTAATCCTCACAACACTGTTGTACTGGAGGATTTATTACAATTTGGAGATGGAAGCAGAGAATCTGCCATGTTGGGGACTTGCTCAAGGGCTCCCAGCTGTCTAGCTGGGAGCCAGGCCAGGAACCCAGGATCAAAGTATGGGGAGCCAGAAATGCCCCAGGTCATCTAGCCAAACAGGGCTTCCAGAACTCCCTTGGAGGGGGGGGTGTCACGAAAAGCAGTCATGAGGGCCCATCTGGTGGTCTCAGCATGTTAGGAACCAAGTGGGCCCCAGGGTCAGGGGCACAGGCCAGGAGAACCATGGGGGGACTGCTCTTGGAATGCCAGGTCCTTCCCCTGACTGAAGCTCCGATGGGCAGACGTATTCATTCAGGATTAATAAAAGTGGGGGAAAGAACTTTAAATAGATAAAAACCTCTGTTTAGAGAAGGGAGTCTACAGAGCAGGAAAAATAGCCAACGGTGCCTTGAAGGCCAACAGGCTGGTGTCCCACTGAGACGCAATGCCTTCTGGCGCAGAAGCTAAGAGGGGAGTGAGTACCCAGGGAGTATGCCCACCCTGAACATCTTCCTTTTCTAGCTTTCCACCTCCTCTTACCAGCCCCTTCACCCAGACCAGAAGCCCACCTTCATCTGCCCAGTGGAGGAGGGGACTATCCTTCAGTCCCAGGGGGTTTGGGAAGGGGCAGCAGGAATGGATGAATGCATTATCTGGTTAACCAGCCACCAACCCTAATCATCAGAATGCCTGCAGGCCATCCTGAACACACCCCCAGGCCTTTCACCCCACAAAGTGAAGGAGCCTGTGAGAAGAGAGCAGGGCCTGGACTACTGAACCCATTTTGCAGAGAGAGACGCTGAGGCAGCATGGCCTGTCTTCCTCTCTGCTGTCTCTCACCACCGCGTGTCCAAGACACTCCCAGGACCCAAATACCAGGTCAGCCCCCAACACCAGCACAGCAGAAAGCCCCTGGCACAGACAGCAGGGGCTCCGGACAGAGCCGGAGGGGATTCCAGGAGTCAGTCTCTAGGAGGCAGGACTGGGAGGTGGGGCACCCACAGACCAATGGGGAGGCCCCACGACCTGCTCCTTCCCTCCCCTCCCCCAACAACTCCCTGCTGGGAGGTGATTGGTTGGTGAGAAGGTTCCTGATTGGACCTCAGCGGAGAGGTGGGGCAACTGGGAGAGGTCCTAGACCCAGCTCCCTGGCCCCCCCGCAACTGGGAGATGGAGGAGGCACAGAAGAGACACCTGAAGATGGAGAGGCCCAGTTCAACTCTCAACTCTGCCTCCACTTGCTGTGTGACCTAAGGCAAGCTGCTTACCTTCTCTGAGCCTGTTTCCTCATCTTTAGAGATCAGGACCACAGCTGCCTCACAAGGCTGTACAGGAGCCTGCTCTGTAGACTGGAGAGTGCTGTCCAAAGGCGGGCTCTGTCCCTAGCTGTATGGCACTGAGGACTCGTGCCCCACTGGCTAGACTTGTCTTGCCCAACCCCACAAACCCCCACCTGCCACTGTACTTGCTGCAGCTTGAGTGTCCCTCCACCTTGCAGGCAGCCATCTCTGAAGCCAAGATGCTGGGCCTTCACCTCCTAGGTGCCGGGAAAGGCCAGAAGCAGGGGAGCAGAGGGTCCCACCAGAAGGTGGAGTGCAACACTGAATGGGGCCCATGAGAAGAGAAGCTGGGGCCCACCTTCACCCTCATGTGCTCTAAGCCCCTCAGCTGGCAGAGGGGAAACTGAGGCCCAGAGAAGAGGATGATTAATCAAGGTCTGCTGGCCAATTACTAGAGCAGCTGGAGTGAAAAGTGAGGCAGAAGAAAGGGTAAAAGGTGGATGGAAGGATGTACAGGTAGGCGGACAGACACACACAAAGGAGCCTTACTTTGGGGGCCATCCTTTCCACTTCACCAGATATTCGACTTTACCCTGGGAAGAAAGAGAGAAGAAGTAGACACAGTGAGATACACAGACGCCCCTACGACCACTTGCTTGACAGTAAGGCCCAATCCCCTCTGCAGACAGAAGTCCCCCAACACATACACACTGTCAGGGACGCCCCCCACAAGATCCCCACCAACCAGAGATCCTCAAACTGACCCCCCCAGACCGTCCTCCCTACTAGAACACAGGAGTGCACTGGGCCCCAAACACCTCTGGGGCTCCTGTGGCAGAAGCTTGGAGCCCATGTCACGTGTGGGGAAACTGAGACCGTGTGGGGATATGCATGGCCAAAGATCCAGGTCCAGTGTCCCGGTGCTAAGACCATAATTCTCTTTTCTTTTTCGATTAGAAGACTCTCCAAGTCCTAGAATACTCCTCCCTGGCGTGTCCCACATGGCTCTAGCCCCATCAGCCCCCTCCCTGTGAGAGGCTGCCTCTGGGCCAGAGGTGACAGGCTAGTGAATCCAAGACTCTCAACTCACTCTCAAGTCAAAAGACCCTGGCAGGACCCCGGAGAAGGCTGACAAAGTCTCCACCTTGAGAAAGGGTGATCGCCCCTCCAGCAGTTAGAAAATAGAGCCAGGTTCCTCCCTTCCTCAAAGGTGACAGGGGCCTTTAAAAGTTCCCAGTCCAACCCCATCTGATGGGTGATACCCCTCCACAATGGAACTTGAAGACCAAAGACATGTCACCTCCTCAAAGAGGCCTGCCCTGGCCACCCTTCCCAACACCCTCCCTCACGCCTTCCAGTAGTTCTCTTTCTGTGTGGCACACAGCCCCCCTGGAAAGCATCTATATTTATTTCCTCTTTCACTCTGTGTCTCTGCTGCCAAAATGGCAGCTCCACGAGGGAAGGAGCTCCCTCCCCGGGGCTTAGAATGGTGCCTGGTGCACAGAGATACTCAATAAATATATTTGGAATGAATGGCGAAAGCAATGATGCTTCTCATTCTCTGGCACTACCCCTCAGGCCCCATGTAGAAGGGGGTAATTACTGTACCTGCTGAGGCTACACTGTGTGGAAAACATTGGGCTTTGAGGAACAAATTCAAATCGAGGAAACCCTGAGGGAAGGGAGGAGGAGGGGCAGCCCCAACTTGAAGACAGAGCTCAACCCCATTGGAGTTGGGGAAGAAAAGAAGGTCATGGCCCACCTTGACTGTCACCCTTAGCTCAAGAGATGCCGGGACTGAGTTTTCTCTCTTGAGAGATGAGCTGGCAAACAGCCAACTTGAGCTCCGGCTCTACACCCATCTCTAATTTGCTGTGTGACCTTGACCAGGTCACTTCCCCAGCCAGGGCCTCAGTTTGTGCCTTCGTCAAATGGGAGGAGGTGAACTCTAAGACCCCTCCCAGCCCTGCCGCTAGAGCCTCCCATGGGGCTGGCAGGGAGGAGATAAGGGAAAATGATAGTGGTGAGTGCCGGGACAGGAACTTTCCCCAAAGCCTTCCATCTCCAACCTCCAGTCTGGGGCCAGACCACTTTGCAGACGTGTGCACAGGAAATGTGCACGGCCAAAGTCCAGGCCCGAGGCGCGGGGACCGAACCTAGCAGAACAGACGCCTCCTTAAATTGCAGGGTGTATGTTTTGGAGGCGAAGGCAAAGGGGGAGGAGCTTTGAGGATGCCCCAGCGCCGTAGGCGGCTCCACGGAGCCGGCCGGGCGGGGCTGGGAGTTGGGGAGGGGAAGACAGAGGGGTGTGCACTGGAAGTGGGGGAGAGACGTGGAGGTGGGGGTGTGGAGGGGATCGAAGTCCAGCAATTAGACTTAAGAGGCGGGAGGACGCCTTTCCAAAGCTCCGCCTCCAACTTCAAAGGACTTGGCACCAAGAGTCCAGAGTCCTGAGTTCGAGACCCAGCTCCGACGCAAACACACTAGGCAAGCCGTTTCTTCAACTCGGGCCTCAGTCTCCCCATATTTAGAATGAGGGGAGGATGAAAAAGGATGGCGTTCAGGATCCCTACAGTCCGATCCTAATCTCTAGCTCTGGAGGACTCAGCTGCCCCCAGCATCCTGGGGCGACAACTTTTATTCTACTCTTTCTACAAGGTGGCGGGGGAAACTGAGGCACGGGCTGGGGATACGAGCCCGGCAGCGCGGGGCTGCCTGCCCACCCCCCGCTCCACTTTCTCCCTCGCCTCCAGCGCGGAGGGGACGGTGCTGGGGACAGGAGGGGACTCCACAGGGGTCCTGGGAGCCGCCCCCGGGCAGCCTCACCTTCCGCACGCGCTTCTTCCGGATGCTCTCTACGGCGAACACCTGCTCGCCGATGGCTGACAGCTCCATGCGGGGCGGCGGGCGAGCGGGCCCGGGGCCGGGCCGGGCCGGGCCGGGGGCGGAGCTGCGGGGCCGCGGCTGCGGCGCGCGATGCTCGGGCCGGCGGGGTCCCAGTCACCCTCGCCCGGGCGCGCACGCGCACGCGCACGCGCGCACACCCCCTCGCGCTCCCTCACGCCGCCGACGTTCCATTTTTGAACCTGCGCAACGTTTTCCTCGGCGCGCGCGAGCCGGCGAGCGAGCGCGCGGGGCGGGGGCGGAGCGGGGGCTCGGCTCTCGCCGGGCAGGTCACGCCCCTCCTTCATAGGCTCCGCCCCCCGCTTGGTCCCGCCCCCTATGGAGCTCCGCCCCGCCTGGGCCGTCAGTAGCGCACGGCTCTCAGGATCCGCTAGCCGGCGGGACTTATTTGGCGCCGGCGCCGCTCGGCGCGGGGGTGGGATGAGATCTTAATACACAGACGGGTTTCTTAAAATCCTCTCGGTGACTCTGAGGGGCCGGAAACGGCATGGCCCCGGATGGGCAGATGAGGACACGGGCCGAGCGGGGAGGCCATTTGCCTCACCTCCCACAAAGGATAGACGGGGTCGCGGCGCGGACCCTTGGGCGGCAGGAGGGCGGGGACGGCCAAGGTTTCCCAAGCTGTCCGGGCGTCTCAGCACAGTGGTCTCTCTAGATCCGGGCTCCGGAGCGACGTGGTTTGCCAGCCCTGAGCAGGCGCTTCCACGTATATCCTTCCGTCCGTCCGTCCGTAGGCGGTCGTGCTGAGACGCCCGGATCGCGCGGCCGCTGCCTCGAGGGCCCCAGCTAGGCAGTACTTGGCGGCAGGTGTGGCCGTGGCGGATCTAAGGTGCACAGCGGGACAGATGTCGCTGCCACGCAGCCCCAAGTCCCCAGTCACACGCGCTAGGCGCTCTGCATGTAGTAGGTGTTCGACTGTTTGTGGGATGAATGGATCTTGAGGTCCGGGACCAACTCATTTTCCCCATCCACTCCAACCTCGTCCTGTCTTCTCTACCGCGCCACCATTCATCCTCACTAGGAGGAACCCGAGTCATCCGTGCCCCTCCGGCTCCCACCGCCTGCCTGCATGGACCCCAAGTCCTGCCTCTCTGACTTCCTCCCCTCTACACCCCTTGTCCTTTCTCTTGATCGCAGCAACAACCTTCTCAGTGCCATCCCCTCTGAGACCGTGTCCACAGTGCCAGAGCGCGCTTTCTAAAATGCACATCTAACTGGGTCACCCTAGTGCTTAAAAACCTTCCACAGCTTCCTGTTCCCCTGTACGCCTCGTTCGGGCGTACAGGTGGAAAAAAAAAAGATAGATAGATTTACACTGACTTTTTATCAGGAGCAACGGAAGCCAGCCCGAAGGCAGTAGAATGATATATCCAAAGCCCTGAGAGAAATTTAGTGAAATTTTATTTCGAGATTTATGTACCCAGTGAAAATGTCTTTCCAGAATGAGGGGAAATAACATTTACAAATACAAAAACTAAGACTTTGACGCTAGCAGACCCTCCCTAAAGGAAATTCCAACGGAGGGACTAAAGGCAGGAGGAAGATGATCACAGACAGAGGTCTGATGCAATAGGGAATAAAGAACAATGAAGAACATTGATAATATAAAACAGTAACAATGTCTTCTGGATAAAAATAGATTTAAAATACACAACAATGGCACAGAACTTGGGTGAGTGGGTTAAAGTGTTCCAAGATCCTTCTATTCCTCATGAGGAAAACGAAAACAGATATCAAATAAACTTAGACTTTGATGAGTTAAGACTGCACGTTGTCATTACCAGGGTAAACAAAAAGAATGAAAATGCAGTGTATAATATTTAGCCAAATTATTAGACGGGAGAAATAGAATGAGAACATCAATCCAATCAACCCTAAAGCAAGCAAGAATGGAGAGAAAAAGAAATACAAGACAGGTGGGACAAATAAATGACAGTTATAAATTCAAATGTACTATAATTCAATAAATGCAAGTGGACTAAATGTTGTAGTTAAAACAAGAAGATTATCAGACTGGATAAAAATCCAACTTTATGCAATTTACAAGAGACATCCACAAGAGACACTTCCAAAACATGAGGATACTGAAAGGGTGAAAGTAAATGTACGGTAAAAAAAAATATGTATCATTCAAAGGCTAACGAAAAGAAGGCTGGTGCAGGTATTTTAGTATCAGAAAAAGACATCACTAGAGATAAAGAAGGTCACTTCAAAATGAAAATGGTACAACTGACCAGAAAGATAGAACAATTTCAAATTTGTATGTGAATACCATAGTTTTAAAATATAAGAAACATGAAGAAGAGAACTACACAGAGAAATAGACAAATCCACAATTATAAGGGAAGATTTAAAAACACATCCCTCTGTAATTGGCAAAATAAGCAGAAATATATTCAATAAGGATAATATTAAGAAACTTGACTAGTGAACTTTTACAGAACACCATGGCTACATCTGCAGAATACTCTCCTTTTCAAGACATATGAAATATTTACAAAAACAGTGAAACTCAAGAAATTTCTAAAGTCTGAAATCTTATAGAATACATTCTCTGACCACAGCACAAATGAGGCAGAGATTAATAACAAAAAGATAACTTCAAAAGCCCCATATGTTATACAATGGAATATTACTCAGCCATAAAAAGAAATGAAACTGAGTTATTTGTAATGAGGTGGATAGACCTGGAGTCTGTCATACAGAGTGAAGTAAGTCAGAAGGAGAAAAACAAATACCGTATGCTAACACATATATATGGAATCTAAGAAAAAAAAAATGTCATGAAGAGATTAGTGGTAGGACGGGAATAAAACACAGACCTACTAGAGCATGGACTTGAGGACATGGGGAGGGGGAAGGGTAAGCTGTGACGAAGTGAGAGAGTGGCAGGGACATATATGCACTACCAAATGTAAATTAGATAGCTAGTGGGAAGCTGCCGCATAGCACAGGGAGATCACCTCTCTGCTTTGTGACCATGAGAGAGGTGGGATAGGGAGGGAGGGAGACGCAAGAGGGAAGAGATATGGGAACATATGTTTATGTATAACTGATTCACTTTGTTGTAAAGGAGAAACTAACACACTATTGTAAAACAGTTGTACTCCAATAAAAGATGTTAAAAAAAAAAAAAAGCCCCATATGTTTGGAAGTTAAGAAGTGTGTTTCTAAATAAGAGATGGATCAAAAAAGAACTCATGATGGAAATTAGAAAATATTTTAACTGAATGAGAATGGAAATATTACATATTAAAAATTATAGGATACAGCTAAAGCACGACTTAAAGGGGAGTTTAGGGCCTTTAATGCTTGTATTAGAAAAGAGCAAAGCCTGAAAGTAATAAGTAAGCTCCCATCTTAAGAAGCTAGAAAAAGAACAGAACACCAAAGAAAGCAAAAGGAAGGACAGAGTAGAGTTAAGAGCAGAAAATAATGAAAAGGATCAGCAAAAGCAGACATTATTTCTCTGAAAACACTAGTTGTATTGACAACCCTCTGGTGAAATTGATCAAGAAAGAAGAGAGGGGCTTCCCTGGTGGCGCAGTGGTTGAGAGTCCGCCTGCCGATGCAGGGGACACGGGTTCGTGCCCCGGTCCGGGAAGATCCCACGTGCCGCGGAGCGGCTGGGCCCGTGAGCCATGGCCGCTGAGCCTGCGCGTTCGGAGCCTGTGCTCCGCAACGGGAGAGGCCACAACAGCGAGAGGCCCGCATACCGCAAAAAAAAAAAAAAAAAAATTAAAAAAAAGAAAGAAGAGAGAAGGCACAATTAATCAATATCCAGAATGAAAAGCTAAAGAGTATGCGGACACCGAAAAAAAGAAAAGATAAAGATAACTGTGAATAACTTGATTACAATAGCTTTCAAATTTTAATGAAATGGTCAAATTCCTAGAAAAATATAATTTACCAGCATTAATTCAAGAGGAAACCTGAATGATCACCATCCCTGGTCATAGTACCACAGGATTTAACAACCAGGCACTGGGCATTCGTAACAGGTGCCAACCTTAACACTGAACAGAGCCCAAGAGCCCCCTGGCTATGCAGGGATTCACTCTTTGATCTATTTGTCAGCAGATCTATTTGTTAGAAGGTCTGGGGAATCTGAGGCAGCCTTGAAGGGGCTGTTGCACTTAGGGGCTTGGGAGTGGTGGTATGTACCAACTGGTATGAAACTATTTCAGCACTTTAGCAGTCTGACGTTCCGTGGCACCAGTGACCATCAGACCTCTGCACAACCATTAAAGGAGTTGAACCGATCATCAGTAATGTTCCCACAAAGAAAGTTCCGGCTTCACTGAAAATGGGTCTTCATCTATGAATTATTTAAAGAAGAAAATATTTCAGTCCTGCCCCAACTTTTCCACATTATAGAAAAAGAGGGAATTCTTCCCAATTCTTTTCATGACAAGGATATTACAAAAAAGGAAAATCATAGGCCAATGTCACTCGTGAGTACAAATACATAAATCCTAAACAAAACATGAGCAAACCAAATCAGGCAGTATATAAAAATGATAATGCATGTGACAAAATCAGATCTCATCCAGAAATGCAAGATTGGCTTAACGTTTGAAAGTCAGTCAATATGCAGATGGTAATTAGATTTACTGTGGGGAATCATCTTGCAGTGTATACAAATATCAAATCGTTATGTTGTGCCCCTGAAAATAATATAATATGTCAGTTATATCTCAATTTAAAAATCTTGGGGAAAATGCTACCACTCATTAGCAATAAACACTGCAAAAGCAAAAAAAAAAAAAAAAAAAAAACAGCGTAATTCACCACATTAAAAGTAAAAGGAGAGAGACATATTGTTATCACAAAAGATACCAGGAAAGTCGATATCTGTTTATGTTTTAAAACTTGTAGCAAATTAGGAATACAAGGGAATGTCTTTATCCTGGTAAAAGTATCTACAAAAATCCTACAGCAAATATCCTAATTAATGGTGAAATGTTGAAAGCATTCCCCTTGAGATCAGTAACAAGGCAAGGATGGTAGCGATCCCCATTTTCATTAAGCTGGGCACAGACTACTCTAGACCTGTGTTATCCAATATGGTAGCCACTAGCCACCTGTGACTACTGAGATTTTGAAATATGACTAGTCTGAATCGAGATGTAAGAGTCAAATTACATACATGTTGGATTTTAAATACTTAGTACAAAAAACCCCCACACCATAAAATGTCTCATTAATAATTGTATATTTATTACATACTGAAGCAACAGTATTTTGATACATTGGGTTATATGAACTGTATTATAAAAATTCATTTCATCTGCTTCTTTTAATTTTTAATGTGGCTATTAATTTTAAAATATACCTGTGGTCTGCATTTATGACTTACATTAGATTTTACTGAACAATGCTGACCTAGACAGTAAGAAAACAAAATGAAACAAAGGGAAAAGGATTAGAAATAAATAAACAAAACTGTCATTTTCCGATTTTGTGTAGAAAAATCCAAAAATTCTTCGAAATATTTATTAGAATTAATAAGAGAAGTTAGCAAAATTGTTGGATTAAAAAAGTCAATATGCAAAAATCTTTTGTGTTTTGTGTTCCTCTATGCCAGCAGTAAATAATTAGAAAATGAAGTAAAATAAGATACCCCTTAAGTATAATAAAAATATGTAAAGTACCTAAGAGTAAATCTACCGATTTATACATCTAGGTCCTTATGGAATAAAATCATAAGATTTTATTGTGAGACATTAAAGACTATCTAAAAATGGAGAGTTAAGCCACGTTCATGGGTTGAACCCCCCAGTCCTGGAACCATGGCGATTCTCCCCAAACTGGCCCATAGTGTCAAGGCAAACCTAATCAAAATCACCACAGGTACTTTTTTGGAACTGGATAAGCTGAATGTAAAATTTATATGGAAGTGCAAAGGGCTAGGACAAGCCAAGGCACACCTGAAGGAGGAGAAGGGAGAGGAGATGGAGGTGATGAAATTGTCCCTAGCAGATACCAAGACAATATAAAGCTGAAGCAAATAAGATAGTGAACTATGGACATGAGAACAGACAAATAGGACAATGAAAGCAAAATGAAAGCTCAGAGGAACATAGACACAGGCAGATAAATCGGTCTATCTAGAGAGAGGGAGAGAGAGACTGAGAAGCAGGTCAGTGAGTATGAACTTTTCAATAAATGGTGCTGGATTATTAGTTCTCCATATGTGGAAAAAAATGAAACTAGACCTCCTACATCCCCCAAATTAACTCCAAGCCTCAATGTGAAAGGCAAAACTCTGAGACTTTTAGAAGATGGTATTTTAAAATATCTTTATTAACATGAGGTAGAGGATAATTTCTTACACAAGAAACACAGAACGTAGGTCACATAGGAAACAATCAATAACTTCAGCTACATTCAAATTATGAATGTTCTTTATCAAAAGACTATGTAGAGAGTGAAAAGGTAAAGAAAATATTTAAAACACCATAAATTGACAAAGGAGAATTTGTCAGGAATTCCTGTGAATCAGTTGGAGGATAGAACAAAAATCCAGGAGCAGAGAAGGTGGGCCAAAGACTGGAACGGGCACTTGTAAAGAGGAATCACAAGAGACCAATAAAATGAAAAGCCACTCAACCTCACAAGTGATGCAAATACAAACCCCCAATGAGATACAGCTTCACTCCCACTTGATAAGCAAACATTGTAAAGTCTGATAATGGCAAGTCCCGACAAGAAGGTGGAACAGCAGGAACTCTCAGATATTTCTGGTGAGAATAAAAGTGGACTCAACCACTTTGGAAATCAGTTTGGTGCTTCTGAGTAAGTGGAAACCTGCACATCACCTGGAAGCCAGCAATCTGTCTCCTTGGGACACGCGTTAGGACAATTCTTGCACATGCGCACCAGAAAACCTGTTTTAAAGCGCTCACGGGGACAACATTTGCAAAAACTTGAACCTGGAAACAGCCCCCACTTCCAGTAGGCTGGGCAAGTAAAGTCCGGGATATTCACACACTGGATAATTATCCAGCATTGAAACTGAGCGAACTATAATGAGGCACATCTTTCAAAATAAGGTTTAGCAATGGAAATAAGAATATAAACCATATGGTGCCACTTAAATAGAGTTCAAAACCAGGCAAAGCTAAATACTACTTTGTACAGGGATGCAGGTGTAGATGGTAAAAACCCATGAGGAAACAAGGAAATGATTATTGCAGAGACTGGAATAGTGACCTCCTTTTGGGGAGAGAGGTGAGTATGGACGCAGGGGAACACACAGTTCCTGGTGATGTCCCCTTTCCTAGTTTGAGAGTTGTTTCTGTGGGTGTCAGCTTTATCATTAGTCTTTTTTTTTTTTTTTTTTTGCGGTACGCGGGCCTCTTGCCGTCGTGGCCTCTCCCGTCGCGAAGCGCAGGCTCCGGACGCACAGGCTCAGCGGCCACGGCTCACGGGCCCAGCCGCTCCGCGGCACGTGGGATCCTCCCGGACCGGGGCACGAACCCGCGTCCCCTGCATCGGCAGGCGGACCCTCAGCCACTGCGCCACCAGGGAAGCCCTATCATTAGTCTTTGAATGTTCATATCTTTTATACATTCATGTATGCATTATGTGTCACAATCCAAAAGTTAAATTAAATTAAATTTAAAAGAAATCTTTCTGAAAGTGTAGTTAGGGACTCTACCGGGCATTTTAGGCTGCGCTGAGGATTTTTGTCTTTGTCCTAAAAAGTACCAGGTCATTGAGGGGAAATCACAGCTGAAAGAGAAATACTAAGGAGAATAGAAAAAACTGGCTCAAAAGAAAATAAAATAATTCAGGATATAAGATAACTTTGCTGAAGTAGATGCTCAAATAATTTCCTGAGAAAGAATGCTGAGGAATTGAATTCAGCTGTAATTTCCCCCCAGTGATCTGCTGGGATGAAGCCTCCTCAGAGATATTTTAGGAGGCACCACATACGAAAAACAGGAACAAGATGCTTTGAGGAGGGAGCAACCAGAAAATAAGAATTCTTGAACATTGAAAATATTGCTGAAATTTTAAAAATTAACAGAAGATTTAGTGGATTCCAGAAGATGGAACAAAAAGATGGAGAATATGAAAGAAAAGACAAGAGATATAAAGGATCTACAGGGTCCAACATCTGTATCAGGAGTTCCAGAAAGAGAAGGCAGGGAAGGCGAAGGGGAGGAAATGACCAAATAGGAAAGAACTTCCCAGACGTCAGCAGAGATACAGCCGTCAAATTGAAAGGACTTGTCAAGTGATGAGCAAAGTGGATTTTTAAAGACTAACACCTCAACACACTAACAAATGTCTGAACAGCAGGATAAAAAGCACATTAATTTAAACGCTTTGTGTTTAAAAAAATAATTGCAAAGGAAAGAACATGAATCAGCCTGGGATTACCAATAACAGAGGCCAGAAGACAGCAGAGAAAGGTTTTCAAATTCTAAGGGAAAATTACTTTAAACCAAAAATTATATGCCTTCTGGGCCAGTTTAAAATGTTCTATGCAACAGAAATTATGACTCACGGTGCTGTAAACAAACAGGAGGCTACTTTTCTCATCTAACCAGATGAGGAGGCATCGCTTGCTTTTTAGGTAGATCAGAGACATCGGGGCCAGCATCTTTGTGATTCCACAGGCCTTTACCTTCTATTTGTTGCCACCTGGTCACAAGATGACTGCTACAGCTCCAGACATCACACCCATGTTCCTTTTGAGAAGGAGGAGGAAGGGTGGTGCCACTTGCCTATGTTCCCTTTTATCCTGATTTTATCAGGAAAACAAAGCTTACCCAGGGAAACTGCTTATGGTGCAGTTGCCAGAAACGTGTCTCATAGCTCCTCCTTGTTGCCAAAGAGCCTGAGAAAACAAGTATGCAGCCAAATTACATTGCTGCCCCATACCCAGAAAAGGGGCAAGAAATAAGCGGGAGAATGGATATCAGGCAGGCAACTAGCAGATTAGCCTCACTAGCCAAGCTCAAATGTGAGGGCTAAATAAAGACAATTGTCAGACATGCAAGAGCTCTGAAAAGTCAATTCCTCAACATTCTTTGTTAGGAAATTACTTGAGCATCTACTTCAGCGAGAATGGCAAGGTATTACTCAGGGTAAGTAACGCTAGCTATTAGATCAATACACACACACACGCACACACACACACACACAGAGACCCCCCCACACACCGTCTCAGTAGTTAAGTACACTAAGGGTTCATTTCTTGACCACCTTGGAGTTCAGTGAGGGTACGCTAGCTATTAGATCAATACACACACACACGCACACACACACACACACAGAGACCCCCCCACACACCGTCTCAGTAGTTAAGTACACTAAGGGTTCATTTCTTGACCACCTTGGAGTTCAGTGAGGGTTATTGAGGCCAGGGAAGGGATAGGCGAGGCTGCTGTACACATTCATTGAGGACCCGGACTCCTTTCATCTGAGTTCTCCACAGGGACATTCAGCCAGAGGGCAAGGGAAGAGAGTAAAGAAGGCACATCATCTTCACGGAAGTAACAAACCTTCCAAGCACTTTCCATTGGCCAGAACTAACTACGCATGTGACCCAGCACAGGTGCAAAGAATCGGGTCATCCACCCAGGCGCCAAGGAAGCAGAGGAGCTCGTGGACTTTGGTGGGTAACTGCAGCAGTCTCTTACGAGGTGAAACTAAGAGGAAGATGTAGGAAATGAAACAAAAGGATTTATCTAGAAGTCCAGTGGAAAGAAATCTCAGGAACGTACCTGTTGCAGCAAGCCTAGAAAGCAGTTTTCCTGTCTCATGGGTAGAAACCTAGGAGTGGAATCACTGGGTTGTAAATGGCAACTTTTTAAGAACCTGTCAAACTGTTTTCTACAATGGCTGGACTATTTTACCTTCCCATTAACACCGAGAGTTCCACTGCTCCACATCCTTGCCAACACTTGATATTATCAGTCTTTTCCATTTTAGCTATTTATTGCATGTATACTGATCGAATGTAGATAATTCGCGTTTCTCTAATGACTATTGATATTAAGCATCTTTTCATGTACTTTTTAAAAATATTAATTTATTTATTTTTGGCTGTCGGGTCTTAGTTGCAGCACGCAGGCTCCTCTCTAGTTGTGGCGCGTGGGCTCAGTAGTTGTGGCGTGCGGGCTTAGTTGCCCCGTGGCATGTGGGATCTTAGTTCTCCAACCAGGGATCAAACCCGCGTCCCCTATATTGGAAGGCAGATTCTTAACCACTGGACCACCAGGGAAGTCCCCTCATAGGCTTACTTGCCATTCATATATCCTCTTTGGTAAAATGTGTTTTCAAATATTTTGCCCATTTTAAAAACCAGGTTGTTTTTCTTCTTATTTTCAAGTTGTAAGAATTCTTAAAATATTCCAAGTCCTTCATGAGATATATGTTTTGCCAATATTTTCTCCCAGACTGTGGCTTGTCTTTTAATTTTCTTAATGGTGTCTTTCAAAGAACAAAAGCTTTTACATTTAGGTATATGATTCATTATGAGTTAATTTTTGTATATGATATGAGGTAAGCATCAGGTTCACTGTTTTCCATATGGTTACCCATCTTGTCAATTTCTACCCAAAAAAACTGTTAGAATTTTTATTTAGTTCAATTTGGAAATGACTGACATCTTAACAATATTGAATATTCCAATCATGAAAAAGTTATAACTCTCCATTTAACAATATTTAATGCTTAGTTCTCATTTGATTTTTTTAAACAATGTTGAAATTGTCAACAATGTTCTGTAGTTTCATGGGTGCAGTTGCTACCTATCTTTGTCAGAATTATCCCTAAGTGTTTCATGCGGCTGTAAGTGGTAAATTTAAAATTTCCAACTGTTCATGACCAGTATATATAACTAAATTTGATTTTTTTATATTGACCTGTATCCTACAACATTGCTAAACCCTCTTATTAGTTCTATTAGCTTTTCAAAAATTCCATCAAGTTTTCCATGTAGATGTTCATGTCTGTGAATAAAGACAGTTTTCTTTCACTTCCAGTCTGTATGCCTTTTTTTTTTCCTTGCCTTATTGCACTGGCTAAGACATCCAGTACAACGTTGACTAGAAGTATTAAGAGCAGACATCTTTACCTTTTTCCCGATCTTAGGGAGAAAGCACTCAGATTTTTATGATTTTAGCTACAGATGTTTCCATAGACACCCTTTATTAGACTGGGAAAGTTTTCTTCTATTCCCAGTTTGCTGAGAGTTTTTATTATAACTGTTGAATTTTGTCAAATGCTTTTTCTGCAACTATTGGGATGATCATATGGTGTTCTTTGTTTAGTTAGTTAATATGGTGAATTAACATTTGATTTTTAAATCATTAATGAAGTTAAATATATTTTTAATAAAAAATGCATATTCTCAGACCCTGAGGGGTGTCCCAGACCCTCCTTCTGACTCACCTCCCACCCATCTCTCCATGCCATCTCCCAACCCCTATGGTCACCACCACCACCACCACCACCCACCCTCCCTCCCAGACCAAGCCACCAGCACCTCTCACTTCAGTCTCTGCCACCTCTTCCATCTGGCACTTGTAGCCTGAGTGACCGTGTCATTCCCTACTAACCACTTGTGATATTGTGGTTATAATGAGAAATGTATATTTGGTTTCCCCATTTCTGGCACAGAACTCTTAGAACCCTTGGAATTTCCTAAGTGAGAAGAGTGATAAAGGTGTCTTGATATTCCTAACAAACCGCTTTCAACCACATCTGAGTTTATGTTAATAAGGTGACTTTCGGAAAGCGACTTAGGGTAGGGGCTGGTTCGAGGGAACCAACTAGATGCTTACAGCATTGGAGCTTTCAGCTCCAAGGCGAGGAGAAGGGCTGAAGTTTGAAGCAATAGCCAGTGGCTAATGATTTAACCATTCATGCCTATGTAGTGAAGCCTCCATAAAAACCCAAAAGGATGGGGTTCAGAGAGCTTCTGGATTGGTGAACACCTGGAGGTCTTGGGAGAAAGGTACTCCCAGAGAGAGTGTGGAAGCTACACACCCCTCCCCCGTATCTTGCCCTATGCAGCTCTTCCATCTGGCTGTTCCTGAGTTATATATCCTTTTACAATAAACCGATTACCTAGTAGGTAAGCTGTTTTCCTTAGTTCTGTGAGCTGCTCTAGCAACTTAATCAAACCCAAAGAAGGGGTTGTGGGAATCTCCGATTTGTAGCTGGTGGCACAGAAGCACAGGTGACAACTTTGACTTATGATCGGCTTCCAAAGTGGGGGACGGGGCAGGGATGGCTGACCCTGTGGGACTGAGCTCTTAACCTATGAGATCTGACACTATCCCCGGGAAGAACTGATTGTTTGGTGGTGTTGGAAAAACATACTGGACCACCCTTCAATGGCTCTCAGCTCAAGGCCTCCATACTCTGCATATGCTGTTCCCTTCATGACTTTTTTCCCCCGTCCCTACTCTGATTACCAAGGGCCTCTATCAGTCGCTATTGTTTCCATCCTTCAAAATGAATCTCAGACGTCTCCTCCTCCACGAAGCCTCCTGGGCTACTGTTTAATCTGCCCCAGCAAAACCTCCTGGGCTTCGCTCAGTGACAGCTCTGATCCTGCTGTCAGTCTGTGTGCATCTCCCCCATCAGAACGGGACCTCCTCCAGGACAGGGAACAGGTTTGATTCAGGTCACCATCCTGGCGCTCTGCCCGGGTCTAGGCACAAAATAGAGGTTTTGCATTTGTTGAGTGAATAAATAAATGCTCAGCGAGAGGCTGGCCTTCAGCAAGGCAAGGGGAAGAGGACACTGAATTGGGGCTACACAGCAAGAGGTGGGAAGGCTGTTAAAAGAGTCAGCCTTGGGCTTCCCTGGTGGCGCGGTGGTTGCGCGTCCGCCTGCCGATGCTCTGCCCGGGGCTAGGCACAAAATAGAGGTTTTGCATTTGTTGAGTGAATAAATAAATGCTCAGTGAGAGGCTGGCCTTCAGCAAGGCAAGGGGAAGAGGACACTAAATTGGGGCTACACAGCAAGAGGTGGGAAGGCTGTTAAAAGAGTCAGCCTCGATTGAAAAATAATTGCATTGGGATGGCTACGGGTCGCCGGGAGCCCAGAGTTCTCGTCTTAAGCCCCAGAACACAGTGGGATGCGCTCTGACCACCAGGTGGCACCAGGCTCCCAGGCGTCTGGCTGCCCGGCACATGTTCCCTCATAGGAGAGAGGCCCAAGGAGCCCAGAACCAGAACCTGCATGTCCCACAGCAGCAATGCAAGAGGGTTCCTCTAGGCCAGCCCTTGGTGTCACCTCAGGTCTTCAAGGGGTCCTGCCCCATCTGCTTTTCTGTGCCTGAGATTCCACCCTCTGGAGATGGGATGCCTGCTCTACGCTGCAAACTGCACGCACACCCCCACCCCCACCCCCGCCACCAAGAAACGCCTTGGATGACGGATGTGTCACAAGAACAGTGGAAGAGAACGGGACTTGGATCCAGGGTCCCTGGGCTCAAGTCCCCGCTCTGACACTTACTGGCCATGTGACAGGGACTCCTAGGCTGGGTCTGGCTTACGTGCAGGCACATTCTGAGCGTTTCACTTGTGTTACTCCATGAATCCCTCCACTGCCCTATGATGTAGGAACCACTGTTAGTTCCATTTTACAGATGATGGAACTGAGGCACAGAGAAGCTAAGTAGCTAAAGATTACGTAGCCAGGAGGTGGGGCCTGCTGGGGAGGGATCAGACGTGGATGCGACGGCTGGGACTGGGAGAAGAGAAGAGGGTGGACGCAGAGGCACAGGAAGGAGGCCGGAGGGTCCAGGCTGGCAGGGGAAGCCAACTTCCCCTGACTGAGGAGGAGATGCCAAGGGGTCGGAGAAGAACGTCACGGGGGGCACCTTGGAGCCAAGCGAGAGAGAGACTTGGAAGGTGCTGAAGACTGATGAGAGATGCGTCAGGCGAAAGAGTGACCGCAAAGGTGCAGAGGTGGTGTGGACACAAGGAACGAGGGAGAGGGAGAGGTGGGAGCCGGGGGTCAAGGGGCTTGTCTGTTTCAGGGCAGACAATTGAGGACGAGTCTGGGCTGTGAGAGGAGAACCAGTAGCGATGGGGCAGCTGGTGGAAGGGAAGGAACTGATGGTTCTGGAAGGGAAGGGAAGAGGAGCATCGGGGAAGCACCTCCTGGGTGCAGTGGCCCCCACGTGAGGGATGTCCCTGGGTCCTCACGCTTACAGCTCTCACTTTACAAGGAGCACGCTGAGGCCTTCAGTGACTCACTGAGAAACCCGGGCCGTGCACTCTTCCTCAGGCCCCAGTGCCTCCTGGGGGCTCCTGCTGTGTGCCAAACCCCTGCCCAGTCCAGGGAGAGAGACCCACAGGGCAGGAGCCGGGGGCTCGACCCCACCCACGATGACTGTGATCAGGGCCAGGGGGCAGAGGCTGAAGGACACAGCCCCAACCTCTGGGCCAGACAGTTTCCCACTATCTCTCCCTCCTTCTCCTCTGCCTGTTCCCCTCTGTCCTGAGGGCCAGGCTGGGCACAGAGCCTGGAAGTGGAGCTGTCTCGGGGATCGATCCCCGGTTAGAAAGCATCTTAGGATGGTCTCTGGGCACTTACAACCTACTTAGTGCTATTCTGCCTTGGTAGGTGTGTTAACCCTCTGGGTCCTCCAGCTCCCCAGGACGTTTGCGCTGGTACAACCGTCTTCTTGAAGGTGGGAAACAGCACAGAGACGTTGGGCATCTTGCCCAAGTCACACAGCTAACAAGTGGTGGAGCCAGAACATTTCTACACTGCCGACCATATCGGATTCTGTGTTATTAAAACCCCGCACCCTTGGGTCTGTCTGGCGTAACTTCGGAGCCAGGACTGAGCCCAGATGGTCCGGGTGCTGACACACTCTTAAGCACTAGGCCGGCCTTCTGCCTCCCCCGAGAATGAGAGCCCTCACTTCACAAATGGGGAAACTGAGGCCCAGAGGGGAACAACTCGACAGAGACCCCCAATGTAGAACAGGACTCCTCCTCAGCCATCTGTGATGACCCTCTGCCGCTTCCTGTCCTAGCAGACCTGTCCCATTCCCGTGGGGCCCCCGGGGCCCCTCCCTGCACCGCCCAGCCTCCTCTCCCTCCTTCGCTCCGGGCACAAACCACCCACAGACTGTATCCCCTTTCCTGTAGCCCATTCAACAGCCCCCAGGAGGATTTCCAGCAGGCCCCGGGGCAGGTGCGCGTGGGGCGCCCGGATGAGGAGGCAGGAGGACAGGTGGCCGGGTCCCACCTGAAGCCCTCAGGTGCAGCCCCAAACCCCAGATGCTGTGTCTGGGGCCCGGCTTCCGGCTGAGCAGGCCCAGGGCCCGAAGGCCAGGCGCCGGGACTGAGATTCATTTCCTCCCGGCCCCTGAGTGCACCTGCTTCTGCCTCTCACCACATCTGCTTCTCCTTCCCCCTCACCAAGCCCTGGTCTCTGTTCCTTTTCCTGAGGGACACCCCGCGGTTATCTGATCTCCTCGAAGGCATCCTCCTTCCCTCCTCCCCTTCCCTCCTCTGTCTCAGCCTTCCCTTCCCCCAGCTGGGCCTGACGCCGCCTCCCTGCCCTCCCTGGTGCCCATTTGCCTGCCCCTTCCGTGGAGCCTCACGGGGGATGGTGGTGGGAGAGCTTGGAGGGGCCTGGGCCTTCCCCTACCACCCCTCAGTCTATGGCTGGGAAAACTGAGGCCACTAACCCAGGGGCTCCTCAGAGGCATGGCTGGGGCTTGATCATCTATGTGTCCCCAAGGCCCAGCATGGAGTCAGCACAGGGCAACGCTGCGGTGTGGCATGTCTCAGATGTCAGGTGGAGTCAGCTGGGCTGGAATCCAGCTCCATTACATGCTGTGCAGCCTGGGGCAAGTCCCTCAACCTCTCTGAGCCTCCATTCCTTCATTTGTAAACTAGGAAGAATGAGGCTTACTTCATAGGGTTGTAATGAGAATTAATAAAACAATGTACGCAAAACAAATATCTCAGTATAAGGGGGCTATCACTCGTTCGTTCAATAAATACTGACTGAACACTTACTACGCGTCATTATTATTGAGTTCAAAAGAAAAGAAACCAAGTCAGCAGACCCCAGATTCCCCCATCTCCCATCCTGTTCTTTTCTGGTGTGTCCCCACCATTCCTAATCTGTCCAGAGATACCTCCGTAAATTATCCAATTGCACATATCACTGCCCTGCTCGGGAGCCACCAGCGGCCCCCTGGTGCCCGGACAGGGCCCAGGACTAGACTGTATCATCCAGATAGAACCGCTGGGCCAGAGCCCTCAGCTGGTGGGAGGGAGAGAGCCCCGAGGGTCCTCTGCTGCACCCTCCCCTACCCCAGGGCTCAGTTCCCTCTATAAGATCCCACCGAGTCTCCCCAACCTCTGCTCGTCCACCTCCACTGACAGGGAGCTCTGTCCCTCACAGGGCATCTTGTCCATCTCTGACCCTTAGTTTGTACTGAGCTGAAACTGACTCCATGAACTTCCGCTGATTCATTCATTCCTTCACTCGTTCATTCAACACGCATCGATCACCTACTGTGTGCCTATGGATGTGCCAACTCATTGAAGCTTCACGACACTTCAGAGACGAGGGGAGGGTGATGCTGAGGGCAGTGAGGACAGCGAGGGTGCAAACGAGGGAGGAAACTGAGGCTCAAGAGAGATCATCGCTGCACAGAATCTCCCGGCACTCGGGCCAGGAGCTGTTTCCATCTGAGTGGCCCAAGCCTCTGGCCTTTCTTCCCCTGAGCTGGATGCCACCCAGTGAAGGACTTGGGGAGTAATAATACCTGGGGTGGGGGCGGGGGACTAGCCCATCTGGTCCTCAGAAGTTGGGGGGGCTCAACAGAGGAGCCACTGGGAAGGACCCCTCTTCCCCCCAGGAGCCTTCTTCTGAGAAGGAAGTATTATTTAACCGACATTGTGTCGGGAGGGGAAACACGGGGTCCTTGGAGCTCAGCCAGCCTCCTGCCTTCAGGCTGTTTGGCCTTGTTTGTTTTTTTGGCCTTTTTTTTTTTTCCTTTTTCTTTGGGCTAATTGTTCTCATTAAATCTTTTTGTCCTGTTTTGTTTTTTACGGGACTGACAATGCTGCACGGTGCTCGGCGCTGCTTCCTGTGTTTCTGCCCCAGCTCAGGCCTCCGTGGGGCCTCGCTTCCTGTTGTGAGCTGTTGCCATGGCGACTCGAGGCCCGGTGGGCTCCACGGGGGTGGGGAGGGGGAGACAGGGTTGACATCACCGGGTGAGGAGGCAAGGGGCCGGGGGCTGAGGGGGGGTGAATGGGGACCGGGCAGGCAGCGGCGGGAGCCTGGCGCATCGCTGAGGGGTGACTCACAGCCTGGGAAGGGGAAGAATGCCCTCACATTCTTTCGGGAGGTAAACAAGGTCAGGGAGTGCTGGCTGGGATCCTGTTTACCTGACCCTGGCCCCCGGGGGACCAGGAGCCAGTGTAGGACAACACACTGGAACAGAACCAGCCGGGCCTCAGGGGCTAGGGGACCAAAGGGAAGGCCAGGGGAAGGTGAGGGGCCGGCGGCGCCAGCCAAGATCCCCTTTGGGGGGGCTGGTGGACACCAGAGCTCTTCTAGGTGACAGCTCTGTGACTTCAAGCAGGCCCCCTGGCCCCCCCGAGCCTTGGTTTCCTCTATTTCTAATGGGTCAACCCCCTGTGTAGATGGCCTTGTGCTCCAATCACCTGGGCCTGGGTCTGGGCAACCTCTGCAGCGCAGCCCAAGGCTCTGTGGCCTGTCCCCACCCGCCGACAGGGCCTGGTCCAGGTCGAGGGATGGGAAGGCCGCACCTGATCCGGCAGGGTGACGCCCCAGAGGAGCAGGCCAGACAAAGGGCCAGAGAAAGCCGGGCTCAGGAGGGAGAGATGGGTGCTCAGCCTAGGGGCGGTGGGGGGGGGCACCTCTAGAATCACAGGGCTGGAGTCTGGTATAGCTCATACGCTCTCCCCCCACCCCTTCATCTCCCTACAGCCTTCCCGAACCCTACCTCTTATCCCTGCGCCCGCACCAAGTGACCGCCCACCTGCCCATCACAGAGGGTCCAGAAAAAGCCCCTCCTGGAGCCGGTGGCCTGTAACCTGGTCAAACTTCGGGATTCCCCGATGCCGGGCCCCTACAAGAACAGCCAGGGAGGGGCCAGAGCTGAGCCTCTAGCCCCGGTAGCTCAGAGACAGACCTCCCACCTTGACCCTTTGCCAGCTGCAAAACAGGCTGCCTCTCTGTAGCATGCCCTCCATCCTCTGCAGGTGTCATGGGGGGACCCCAGGAGATGGCCCCCAGTGGCCACAGTGGAGATGAGGCCACCCGGCTTAGTGGCTTAGTGAGCAGGGGCCTCAGGATCCTTCTGGCCTGGTTCAAGTCCGGCTTTGCCATTTGCCAGCTGGTACCCTCCGGCATGTTCCCTGGCCACTCTGAGCCTCGATTTCCTGATCTGTGAAAGAGAATCTCCCAGGATTGCTGTGAGATTAAGTGTGTTGATACACATGAAGCACTTAGCACATAGTAGGTCCTCAGCACATACCGAACCTGCACAGACCTGCTCTGTCCTCCCCAGCGGTGCCAGACCCCCAGGCTCCCCTGTACCGAGTGCCCATCCCAGGGCAGGAGCAGTGCCCACCACATGCCCTGTGGTTTTCCCATAAAGGGGCTGGACTCGGGCTTCCCTGGACAGGGAATATCCTGTTCTTGGAGTGGGGGGAGGAAGAGGAGCGGGAAGGACACAGCCGCTCCGCATTCCTGGCATTCTTGGCGGCAACCCGTCCAGCTGCCTGGAGCTGCTGCTGCCAGGGGCACGGGCCCAGTACCACGCTGTCCTGGCATGGCAGAACAGCATCCCACTTGGGGTGCCCCTTGGACTTGGGATGATGGGTACCCCTCTTGTACCAGTCCCACTCACCCCAGGCTATCACAGAAGCAGACAAACCCCAGCCTTGGAAGGAGAGATTTGGGGGGTCTAGGGGCAGTCAGACAAAAGGGGAGGGGTTTCTGCTTTCAGTTCTACCTTGTGGGGCTCCCCAGCCTGTCCCCCATACCCAGGGAAGCTCTGGAGAATGGCCAGGGGACAGGGGTGGCTGGGTGGGGAGAGGGCGGGGAGAGGCAGAGGGCTCTTAGATTCTAGTCTTTGGTACCCGGGACAGTTGCTTTCCCTTTATGAGACTCAGTTGCTCCATCTGCAAAATGGGAGTGTTGTCTCCCTCCTTTGGGCAATCTCAGCATTGCTACACTGTGGTGTCACAGTATCGTAATTGCCTCTTAGCAGAGCCTCTTCTCCTGATCAAGGGCAGATACCCGGACCTTCTCTGCACCGAGGCTGCCCTTGTGCAGGTCATGGCGGTTTCCACTGTTTATCTAGGGCCAACTCCACCTGTAACAATGGTCTGCAGACTTCTGAGACTCAGAGAAGAGCTGGAAACAGTGCAGTCCCAGGGTGGGCAGTCTCCAGAGCCTCCTGCATGGGTGTGTCTTGGGGGTCCTGGGAGGGAAGTGACTTGTCCAAGATACCACAGTCAGCCACATTGAGCTGGCTCTGGGCCCCATGCATTCGCTGTTCCTCCCCCAAACCACCCAGAGCTGAGTTCATTCTTTTCCATGTTTTTCTGCAAACAGCCTCTGGTTTCAGACCCGTGAGAGCCAAGCTCTCTGGGAAGGAGCCGGGACATGGTAGCTCCCCAGGGGTCTGCCTCAGAAACCTCCTCTCCTCAGGAGACCACGCCCGAGAGCTGGTGACCCCAGACACTGGCCCCTACACCTCTCTCTGAGCTGCCCTCTGAACCTGGGGGACCTGGAGGGATCCTTCAGTGCTCGGTGGGGGAGGGGCAGGAGGGGCTGCGCTGGAGTGGACACATCTGGGGTCAAGCCTGGGGCGCCAGTGGCTGGACTCCTTCCCTCTCTCCTGCAGCTCAAGGGCTGCCCCAAGCCCTTCCGCCCAACCCTAGAGACCCTCCTGAGTGGTCTGCCCTCCGCATGCCTTCTTGCAGTTCAAAAGCTCATTCCGGCTCTGGGGACAGAGCCCGGGGGAACCTGGTCCAGGCCACACGGGGAGGCAGGAAAGGCTCTTTGCCAGGGTCAGGAGCCCTGAGAGGTCCCAGCACTGGGCCTCAGCGCCTGCATTGACCATTGGAGGGCAGAACCTCCATGCTCCCAGTATTCTGAGGTTCAAGTTTTCCGTTCTGTGACCTCCCTCTGTGTACCCTTGAGAGTCTTAAGCAGAGGAAGCCCCGTTCTGTCACCTGCTCTTGTCTGGGGCTTTCCCGTCAGAGTGCAGCCAGGGCCCTGCTGCCCATCCCCGATCCCCCTGAAAGCCCGGACTCCCCCAAAGCCATTGTCTCCTCTTCCCCTGACCCCTTTCTGCCTCCTGTCTGCTCTCCCTGTCTGCCTGTCTTGTGTCTGTCCCGACAGCTGTCTGTCTGAGGGACAGTAAGAGGAAAAGGCTGGAACCCCACCCTGCTGGGTCCACGTGACCAGTGCACTGTTCACCCCGTGCTGGGAAATCACCTCCATTGTGGAGACCGGGAGCCACGGGAGTGTGTGTCAGGGTGTTTATCACACAGCGAGCTCTCGGTGTGAGGGTGGATGGGAGGGGTTGTGTATGTGTGTAGAGGACGGGGGGGCAGTATGTGTGTCATGAACATCTGTGCGTGAAACGCTTGGTGAAATAAACTATGATAAACTGACACAGTGGAATATTATGCAGCCATTAAATACGATGTCTTTGAAGACTAGTGATGACATAAGAAATGGTCACAATATAAGATTTAATAAAAGAAAAAAATGGGTGCCCGGAAGAAAACGTTGAATGCTAATCATGCTTATCTCTGGATTATTAGCTAATAAATGCTAATAGTGATTATCTCTAGATTGCTAAATTATGAGTAATCTTGTCTTTCCTTTATACCCTTGCACGTGTCAATGTTTTCTGCAGTAAGCACGTGTCGGTTTTATAATCAGAAAAAGAATGATTAAGGTAATAAAAAAATACTTTAAAGATGAACTAGAAAATAAACATGATTTAAAATATAATAAAAGAGGGCTTCCCTGGTGGCGCAGCGGTTGCGCGTCCGCCTGCCGATGCAGGGGAACCGGGTTCGCGCCCCGGTCTGGGAGGATCCCACGTGCCGCGTCATCTCTGTCTGTTGATCTTTTGATCTTCTCTGTCTTGCCTTCCAAATATATATATATATCACACAAAAAAAAAAAATATATATATATATATAATAAAAGAAACTAAGGCCTAATGGAAAATATTGACCGTAAAACTAAGCCAAATGTTCAACTCAAGTCAGCAGACACTGAGTGAGCACCTACTGTGTGCTGAGGCTGGGCGGAGGGAGGGCTTACAGAAACGCCCAAGACTCAGCCATCCCTGGTGAGTGCACTGTCCCTCGGGAGGGTGGGACAGTCAGCAGCCATAGATAACGCTGACACAGGTGGAATGTGGCTTCCCTTGGAAGGGCACCAGAGAAAGAGAGAGATGGGTGAATCAGGAAGGCTTCAGGGAGGAGGTGATTGCTCACGGAAGGGCGTCGGGGAGGGCAAGGGGTAATGCAGGGAAGTGCGGCAGGGTAGCGATTAGGGGACCTGCCCTTTGTCTGGAGCATCATTTAACTACAGAGCAGGAGTGGCAAACAGGCTGCAACTCACTAGAAACCTGCAGAGCTGGGCTGAGAGAGACTGAAGATAAGTGGGCATTCCTGGAGAAAGAATGCAGGGGGGACGGATAAAGGAAAGGGAAAGCTAATTCCAAGGTTTGGGCCCCAGCCCTGGGAGCATGGCCGGCTGGGCGGGGCGGGTCTGGGATGGGTGGCAGCAGAGAGGGCAGGCGCTGAGCTTGGACAAGTTAAGGCTGAGGTGCCCAGAGGTAAATCCAAGCCATCCACGGGGAGCAGTGGAGCAGGCAACCAGATCCGCGAGCCTGAAGTTCAGGTTCCAGCTGGGGACACACGTTTAGGTGTTATTGGCTTGTGGGTGGTAATTGAGCCATGAGATAGGATGAGATCACCCTGGGAATGAGTGTAGACAAAGAAGAGCTCCAAGGATTGCGCCCCGGGCGTCCCTCAACATTTAGAAGTCAGAGAGATGAGGGGGGACCAGCAGAGGAGCCTGGGGGGAGCAGCCTCGGAGGTGGGGCCCAGGAGAGCAGGGCCTCAGCCAAGGCGCGCAGCTCTCAGCAGCGCGGAGGTGGGCGGGGACACGACAGATCTAGTTCCTGCAGAGTGGTGGGGCTGAGCCTCTTAGGAAAGAGAGGGTTTGGGAAAGAATGGGGGAAAGGAAGTTAAAAGGGCAAGTCGAGACAATGCTGCCCAGAAGTGTGGCTGAACAGGGGAGCAGCTGTGCTGCCCTGAAACCCAGGCAAGAGGCTCAGGGAGCCCCACAGGAGACTCCTCCCACCGGCCCTCCCAAGTGGTGACCAAGGGGCAACTGTTTGCTGCAGGTCTGGGGGCGGGGCGGCAGTGGACAGAGCTTGGTCTGGGCTGTCCACACACGGGTGCTCAGGGCCGTTCAAGGTGTGGATGGAGCCAAGGGTGAGAAAGAAGGGAGCTGGGCTGGGGGACCAGGGCCAGGGCCAAGGCCAAGGCAGGCTGTCCCCCATGCCACCATGTTCCAGGAGTGGGAGAATTCTGAACCCAAAGCCTTCGTTAAGATCTACTTCTCAAGTAGAAAGAGAGGGCAAATGTGATTTAACAGTTGGTTAATGATATTTAGACTTAGAGTCTGTGGGCCTCCCTCTGTGTTCTTGTCCCGGGCTCTACAAATGTTAGGGCTGACCTGGGAGTAGAGAACTTGAGTGGTGGGGTGAAGACAGGGTTGTTTTGGGGTTTAATTCATTTTCTGTTTTGTTTTTAAGGTGGGAGAAGAGTTAGCATTCTCTCCTGAAGAGTGATCCCAGAAAGAGAAAATTGATGGTGCAGGAGGGGACGCAAATTGCAGGAAGGATGGGATCCAGGGCACACGTGACAGGTGGGTCTTAGGGAGACTCTCAGAGACTCCACCCACTAGACTGGGGGGACATCAGTGTGAGCGGGTGCAGGGTCCAGTGGTAGGAGCATGTGGGAGTTCGCCCATGATTCCTTCTGTCATTACAGTGACAAAGCAGCAAGGCAATGGGTGATAAATAAGGGAAGAGGGCCCTGGATGTTTGCAGAGGAAGGAGAAGGTGTGAAAGAGCCCTCTCACATGGAAGGGGAAGCACGTGGACCAGCATCACCCCTCAACACTCTGGTCAACTGCATTTTCCCAAGATGGGAACATCTCCCACCACACAAGCTCTTCTAGAACCTTCCACCCCTCCACGAAGAAGTGGAGTCTAATTCCCCTCCTCTTGAACCTGGGCAGGATTGTGACTCGCTCATTACCAGCAGGATGGATGGAAATGACAGTGTAACACTTCTGAAGCTACGTCAGAAAAGCTTCCACCTTATAGGACACCCAAGCTGGAGCCCTGAGCAGCCATTCTGTGAGGAAGCCCAAGCTAGCCCAGGAAGAGACCACATGGAGAGGAGAGAGGTCCATGGAGGGAGAGAGATGCCCGGCCAGGGCTCAGATCCTCCAGCCCCAGCCACTCTGGGAGACCCGGAACAACCCAGCTGAGCCCCTCCCAAATCCATGACCCACAGAATCGTTGAGAGATCATAAAATGATTGCTGTCTTAAGCTTTTACTTGATGAAGCAGAAATAGTTAGTTGGAACGAACACCAAGGACCTAGAGATTCACGGTCATGAATCGGAAGTGACGCACCCCTTCCACTCAGCGGTATCCAACACATTTTTTGCAGGGACAAAGCCTGCGCAGTTGCCACACGTTTCCTCTCCTCGCCTCAGGGGAGGAGTAAAGAGGATGAAGAAGAAAAGGTAGAGGGTATTGGGTCTCAGATGTCAGGATAAAGTGTTTGGTCTTGACCCTATAGGCTACTGAGAGTACCCCAGTGAGAGCTACTTACATTCTGTGCACATGCAGGCCCACTCTGGTTTTAGCAATATAGAACACAGCCACCATCGTCAGAGGAACTGGAGTTGGGGCAGGAAAGGCCTGGAGACGCTGGGTACGGCTGGATCCTCAGCTCCTCCCATCTGCCTGAGGCCTCGGCCAGTAGACTGGAAAAAGGGTGGGGAGTGGTGAGCCTCAGTGCTCCCATCTGAAAAATGGGGGCCTTGGACTTAAGGCCTCTAAGTGGTCTTCTGGCTCTGAGACGAAAGATGGGACAGGGACATTTTTGGTCCTGTTTCCGCACAAGCATTGCCTGCGGTTTGAACAGGCACTGGGCTGGGCCCTGGGCTCCGTCCTGTGAGCAGGACATGAGGAAAAGGACTTGAGGCCTGGCCCTTGTCATGCTATAGGCCTTGTTCAGGATTTCTAGGTTCCAAGGAACAGAAAATCCAACTTAAGGTGGCTTTAAAAACTAAAATCTATGGGCTGTGTAGTAACTGAAAAACATAAGAGTTTTGGAGGTTTCAGGCAAAGCTTGATCCAGCCATGCAAACAGGGTGATGGGACCTGGTCTCTCTGCCTCCGTCTCTCAGTTCGGCATTCTCACATTTGCTGCTCTCCCCTGGGGGTCTCAGCATGTCCCCCAATCAGGTCCGGGTCTACCTGTTTCTCTTCAGGTCCAGTGGAGAGAAAGTCTACCTCCCGAAGACCTCAGGGAGAGGCGTTTGCTGTGACTGGCCTGACTTGAGTCATGGGTCTATTCTTGAACCAATCACAGCAGCCACGGGATGGGATGTAGTAACTGGCTTAAACCAATCAGGGCCCACTCGGAGCTGGGATGCTGTCTACCCCACCAGCCATGGGCTGGGAAATGTGGGGTCCTGGCCGGAGGGAGGAAAGGGACTGGGTGCCAAGAGGAAGCCCCCCAGTGTCTGCTACTACAGGACATTGGAGAACAACGGACAAGGGCCCAACGCAGGTCCCTCTGTCCATCCAGCAGAACCTTCTGGAGACTGCGTGCTCTGTCAGAGAGGAAGTGGTTGAGCACCGGAAACGGTGGGGGGGGGGGGCGGCGGGAATCTCCCATCAAGGCTATTTCCAGTACCAGCTGCCCATCTGGCCAGCCTGGAGCCCTGGGATGGGGACAGCCACCATTGGCCGGAACCCAGGGCCTGCCTGGGACACTTGGGCAGCTGGAGACCAATTCAGCTGGAAAAGTGCAGGCTGGAGAGGGCTAGGGTGGGGAAGTGATCTGACTCTTCCCTAACACCAAAAAAGGGAACAGAAAAGGTCAGCTGAGGCACCAGGAAAGAGCCAAACAAGTAGCACGTGACGGAAACAAACAGCCCCTTCCACCCGGGCTCGGCTCTGCTGGGTGCTCCCTTACCTGGCTCGCCCAAGAAGCCCAGGAGCAAGGCTGCGTAGGGATGACCTCGTTGTCTCAGATGGGAAGGTGGAGGCCCCGAGAAAAGTGACTCACCCTGAGAAGCAGGGCCAAGCCGGGGTACGAACCTGAGGGCTCTCAGGTCTCCCCCTCTCTGCATGGCACAGATGAGTCAGGCCCATTCCCACGCACAGAGTGACATGATGGTGAGGCCACGGGTTGGGAGGGCATTCAAATCCCCCCACGACCCCCACTGTCCCAGAGGCCGTGGAGATAGAGGAAGGGGGCTGCAGGGTCCAATCGGCCCAAGTTGGCCCAACTTCAGATCCTGCCTCCGCCACTCTGGCTGTGTGAGCTTGGGCAAGTCAGTGTTCTCGTTTACAACATGTAATGAATACTGGGCTTCCCTGGTGGCGCAGTGGTTAAGAATCTGCCTGCTTTACATCACATATGTAAAGCGATTGACACAGTGCAGCACATGGTGAACGTTCCATGCCTCATGTCCCAGAAGGAAAGAGTTTGTCAGGGTTAATTATCGTACAACCGCAGAAATGCCGTGACCCGCTGAACCCAATGCTGCAAGATGCAGAGGGTGGGGGGCTACCTCAAGTCAACCCTGAGAAACGGAGTGGGGGTGGGGCATGTGTCAAGAAATTAACCGGGGCAACAGATGTGGGAGTCCTGGCTTTCTGGGAGGGACTCAGAGCGTATCCCTGATGCTCATCGGAAGCCCAGACCTTGCAGGATCTGTTTCCACTCTTTCCCCAGGGACTGGACTAGGACCCTTATCCCCTGAGCCTGGGCTCAGCAGGGGCGAGGAGGCTGCAGACAGGGGCTCACTGTCCACGCTGGCTGAGCCCAGATCCTGCAGTTACCAACTCCTCTGGGGCTCAGAGTCTTCTTGGACCAGCCCAGCCGTGTGTGTGTGTGTGTGTGTTGGGGTGTTTATCCCCCAGTTGCCATGGGAGACCCAGATTCTATACTGGGCACTCTCTCCAGTGTCCCGACTGTGACCCCAGAGCATCTCTGACCAGCGGGCCTGGGTGGGGCGGCAGGACAAAGCCGCCTTTGGCTGCCGTCAGGCGGGTGGGCAGAGTGCGTCAGCTTGTCAGCCAGCCAGAGAGACCTGGAAGCCAGCCTTAACACCCCCTCTCTCTGTCACCACGCATATCTTGTTTTTGTCATGACATGACGTGACAGATGTTGCTTGTCAATGCTGCCTCTGAAGTATCTCTAGACCCTGGTCCCTGCCATCCAGCCACACAGCCGCTACCCTGGTCACCTCCACCACCGCACCCCTTCCTCCCCGTCTCACGGACAGTCTGCCCTGCATCCGCGGCCAGGGGGAGCTTTTAGACACACAGTCCGACCACATCAGTCCCCTGGTGTTGAATCCTTCAGTGAATATTTGCAAAACATGTACCTGACAAAGAACTCATAACCAGCATATACAAAGAACTTCTACAAATCAATAAGAAAAAGGGAGGCAACCAGTAGAAAATGGGCAAGAGACTTTGAACAGTCCTGTCATAAGAGAGGTTCTCCAAGTGGCCTATAAACACATGAAAACATTATTAGTCATCAGGGGAATGCAAAATGAAACCACAAGATACCACTACATGCCTACTAAAATTGTTAAAATAAAAGTCATAGAAAATATCAAGTGTTGGTGAGGATGTGGAGCAACTGGAACTCTCAGAGCACTGCTGCTGCTGGGAGCATATTTGGTACAACTGTTTGGCATTGTCTTACTGAAGCTGAGCATATGCCTACCCTACTTCCAGCGATTCCATTCCTGGGCATAGGTCCAACAGAAATGCGTGCATATGTCCACTGAAAGACATGTACAAGATGGTTTTCTTCTGTTTTATTCAAAGCAGCCACAACCCAGAAATAACCCGAATGTCTTGTCACAATGGAATGGGATGGGATTAGATGCGTGTCACAGTGTTGAGGGGAAGAAGCCGGACACAACGAAGTATACACTGTGTGATTCCATTTATGTGAGCTTCAAAAACAGATGAAACTGCACCACAATCAGGACAGTGATTATCTTTGGGGAAAAAGGAGGAATGAGGGGAGGCACAAGGGAGATTTCCTGAGTGCCAATAATGTTTTGTCTCTTGATCTAGGCACTGGTTACACAGGTGTGTTTAGCTGGTGAAAATTCATCCTGCTGGACGCTTACAGTGTAAGCACTTTTCTTTACAGATATTACTCTTCAGTAAAAAGTTAAAACAAAAACAAAACCCTCCACCTACATTGCCCAAAGTCCTCTGTGGTGGTTCCCACCAGCTTATCCTTGGTTCCCTGGACATGCCATGTAGTTCTCTCCATCTGGAATTCCTGTGTCCAGCTGGTAAACACTCTGCTCTGGGGTCACCATCACCAGCAGGAAGCGTTCCCTTCTGGCCACAGACAGAGGTGGTTTCTCCCTCCTCAAAAAGCTATAGCTACCTTCATTTCAGACCTTATTCATCTGACAGTCACTTCACAGTATTTACTGAGCACTTGTTATGTGCCAGGCACATACGCTTGTGAATAAGCAGGTTAGAGTTTTAAAATTTTTTAATATTTATGATTAAATTATAATAATAATTTAATAATAATAATAAATAATTATTATTATTAAAAATTTAATAGTTTTTAATAATTATAATAATTTTTAAATAATTATAATTATAAATTTTATAATTATAATTAATTATAAAAATTAAATTAATTTTTATAATTAATTATAAAAATTAATTATAATTAATTTTTAATTATAATTAAAAATTATAATAATTTAAATAATTGATTTAATAAAAAATAAATTAAATTTCTTAATTTTAATAATTGATAAATAATTTTTAATAATTACATTTAATAATAAATGTAATTATTTTGTAATTATTTAAAAATTAATAATTTTTAAAATAATAATTAATTATTTAATAATTAATTATTAAATAATAATTTAATAATTAATAATAAAAATAATTAAATTTTTAAAATAATTACAAAATAATTACATTTATTTTTAAATAAATGGACACGGACAAATTGCAATAAATGCCCCCAAAGGGAAGTCCAGACAAGCAGTGGAGAATAATGCAGGGGCTGGGGGAGTGGGAGGGGCTGTTTACCCTGGATGATCAGGGAAGGGTCTCCAGTGCAGAAGCCCAGATAACAAAGGGAAGCCAGGCCAAGATTACTCCGGAGGAGTATCCAGCCCGAGGGCACCATGCGAATGGAGAGCAATAACCTGTGAATGTCCCGGGTCAGGACTGTGCCATTCAGGTGCTTAGCGCAAGGATTGGCCCATTAGGTGTCTGGGAGTATTTTGTGAATGAATGAATGAATGAATGAATGAATGATGGGAAGCTGGAAGAGATGGACAGGGTGATCATAGGAAAGGGTTTGGTGGCCTCAAGGACACAGGTTATCCTTTCACAAGTGTGCACCTCCAGCTGGCAGAGCCAATGTGGGAAATAAAGTTTGGGGTTCCCAGAGGAACAGACCCCACCCCCAGCAAGTATAGAGACACAGGCCCATCGCTCCTTCATTTATTCATTCATTGAGTTGATACATATTAATTGAGTGCCAGGCCCCATACTAGGGGCTGTCCCCTTTGCCTCCCAGTGATGCCAAATTCCCAGCAGCTATTTTAACTTCTGGGAATCTCTGGGGGTTCAAGTCTCTCCCTGCTTCAAACTGTTTCCCCACCTCAAACCTCAGTCCCCCTCCATTGGCCAAGCAGGACTCTCCCCTGATCACCAGGGGAAATCCAGGGGAAACTTGGGTTATGCTACCTAGTTATTTACAAGCCCAAACATGATTTAGTGGGGGCAGTGTTCACCTTGCCAAAATAATGTCTGCTTTACCAAAGAATTTCTCAAAGCTATTTTAATTAGTTTTTCCAACAGGATTTCTCAGACACTGTTGGCAGTTGCATAAACAGGTACCGCCCTCCTAGAAGCAATATGCCAGGATTTGGAGCAACTATGATAGCATGTGCACGTGAACTAACCACCCTCACCTCGGTGTAAACCCTGGAGCACCTCACACCCAGGTCCATAGGGGCACGCCCAACATATCCCTGGCAACACTGTTGCAGCAGCTGTGAAGCAGAGGCAACTCAGATTTCCCCAACTAGGGAAATAGGTAAGTAAAAGGTGGTGGTGGATGCATGTGTTGGTTAGAAGTAGCCCGTCTGTAGGACAACATGGGTCGAACCAAAAGACCTATTTTGGGTAAAAAGGGAAATAAATCAAATGGGATATCTGACATGCTACCATTTTTGTAAACTTAAGACACATGCATGCATAAACTATAATGGAAAAGAATATTTTTAAAAAAAGAATGTCTATTTGTGTATAACTGATTCACTTGTTGCACATTGGTGCAACATTGTAAATCAACTATACTTCGATGAATAAATAAAATAAAATAAAACACATACACACACCAAAGCTATATAGTTTTGAAGCTGTATACATACTTAACGACATACATTGAGTACACTAGATGTGGAGCTTTTGGAGGGAGGCGAATAGAAGTTGTTTCAGGGATGAGCAGAGATTTTTTTATACATACACACACAAACACACACGCACACGCATGTGTATACTTTATATAAAATAAGGGAGAGCCTTGCATGGACAATGAAAGTATACTAAGAACCAAGGACTTTAATTAATTTAACAATCTCCACCTGAGGTAAAAATAAAATTTAAATTTTAAATTTTAAACTTTAAATTTTAAAAGTTTACATCTTCTGGGAAGATGTAGGAGGCACACTCTTTTCCCTATTCCTCCCAATAAGTACAACTAGAAACCGTAGACATAATGTATAAAACAAGTACAAGGAGACTCTGAAAGGAGGGGAGAAGAAGGCAGATTAGCTCAGGATGAAAGAACCCAAGGAACGACACAGTGATGAGTTTCCTGGTTGCTGTTGTTTTCTTTCTTTCTTTTAATTTGTCTCATACATCCCAGACTTGGAGCTGAAGAAGACAGCAACCTGGAAACGCCAAGAGGCCTAGACAATAAAAGCCCTCCATCCCCCCCAAAAAGCCTATTCTCTCTAGTCAAAACAGAAAAAAACAGAAAAGAGGCAGCCTAGCAAGACGGAAAAAAATTAGACATTAATTGCTCTATTCCAGCCAAACACCTCAGAAAAATCTGTAGCCCCATCCATGCCAGCAAAGAGCAAGTTTGGAAATTAGATTTCCACCCTCTAAAGGTTACAGTAGGTGCTCCAATCTCCCCACGGGGGTGAAGGCCAAGTAGGGACGTGGGACTTTCACCCTGACCTAAGCAGTAATAAGGAGCCCCATTGCCTTGTATATCAGTAGAGGTCAAGTGGGGAACTTAGACTTCTAACCCTATCTGGCAGCAGTGAGGCAGCATTCCCACTTCCCCTGCTGGAGCAGCATGAGAGGAAACCAGCTAAAGCAGAAGGTTTAATAAGATATAGAGTTATTATAACATAATACCTAAAATGTCCAGGTTTTAGTAGAACATCACTCATCATGCCAAGAACCAGGAAGATCTCAAGCTGAATGAAAAAACACAATCAACAAATGCCAAGGGAATTCCCTGGCGGTCCAGTGATTAGGACTTGGTGCTTTCACTGCCAGGGCCTGGGTTCGATCCCTGGTCAGGGAACTAAGAGCCCACAAGCTGCGTGGCACAGCCAAAACAAACAAACAAACAAAAAACACACACACACACACAAACCAAAACGGAAAACAAATGCCAAAACTGGGATAATAGAAATGTTAGGAACACACTTGAAACAAATGAAAAAATCAAAATCCTCAGCAAAGAAATAGAAAGTATAAAGAAGACTGTCAACCACGGAAAGGAGGGGAGAGAGGAAAGAACCAGCAAAAGACAGATCTTCCTTGACTTATGATGGCGTTATGTCCCAATAAACCCATTGTAAGTTGAAAATATCATAAGTCAAAATGTATTTAATACACTTAACCTACCATGAGAGTTTAGCTGAACCTACCTTAAGCATGCTCAGAACACTTACATGAGCCTACAGCTGGGTAAAATGACCTAATACAAAGCCTGTTTTATAATAAAGTGTTGACTATCTCATGTAATTTATTGAATACTGTACTGAAAGTGAAAAACTGAATGGTCTGGAGAATTGTTGTAAGTATATCAGTTGTCTGCTCTTGTGATCACATGGCTGACTGGGAGCAGTGGTTTGCTGTCACTGCCCAGCCTCATGAGAGAATATTGTACTGCATATTGCTAGCCCTGGAAAAGGTCAAAATTCAAAGTATGGCTTCTACCAAACGTGTATTGTTTTAGCACCATCATAAAGTCAAAGTCATAAGTTGGACCATCATAAGTTAGGGACCATCTGTACAGAACAATAGAAATTACTTAACTTGAACAACAGAGAGTAAATAGAACAAAAGGGAAAAAGCCTCAGGGGGCTGAGGGACTATGACAGAAGGTCTAACCTTTGTGTCATTGGCGTCCTGGAAGGAGAAGAGAAAGAGGGCAGGGCTAAAAAAGTGCTCAAAGAAATAAGGGCTGACAATTTGGCCACAAATGTAGGCCTATAGATTCAAGAGGCTGAATGAACACCAAACAGGAAAAACCTAAAGAAATCTACACAAAGACATCACAGTCAAACTTTTTCTGAAAACTAGAAACTAAGAAAAAGTCTTAAAGGCAGCAAGAGAGAAATGCCATGTTACCCATAGGAGAAAAACAACTTGAAAGACAGTGGATTTTCTTTCAGAAACTATGAAGTTCAGGAGGTGGTGGCACAACATTTTTCAACTGCAGAAAATAAAAAAAGAACTTTCAACTCAGAATTTTATATCCAGAGAAAATATCCTTTAGAAATGAAGGGGAGCAACTTCCCTGGTGGCGCAGTGGTTAAGAATCCGCCTGCCAATGCAGAGGACATGGGTTTGAGCCCTGGTCCAGGAAGATCCTACGTGCCACAGAGCAGCTAAGCCCTTGTGCCGCAACTACTGAGCCTGCGCTCTAAAGCCTGCAAGCCACAACTACTGAAGCCCATGCGACTTCAGCCTGTGCTCCGCAACAAGAGAAACCCGCACACCACAACAAAGAGTAGCTCCCACTCACCGCAACTAGAGAAAGCCCTCACACAGCAACGAAGATCCAACGCAGCCAAAAATAAATAAATAAACAAATAAATAAATATGTTTTGTTAAAAAAGAAAGAAATGAAGGGGAAATCAAGACATTCTTGTGTGAAGGAAAACCAAGAGAACTTGTCACCAGCAAACCCACTCTAAAGGAATAGCTAAAAAAAATTTCTCTAAACAGAAAGGAAATGATAAAGAAGTAATCTTGGAACATAAGGAAGGAAAAAAGAACACAGCAAGCAAAAAATATGGGTAAACACATTAGAATTTCCTTCTCTTCCTGGGTTTGAGAATTGAAGCAAAAACTTTTAACACTGTCTGACATGGCTCTAAATGTATCTAGAGGAAATACTTAAGACAATTATATTACAAATGGGAGAAAGTAAAGGGACTTAAAGGGAGGTATGATTTCTATACTTCACTGAAACTGGTAAAATAATGACACTGGTATAACTGTGATATATTATGTATATATAATATAATATTTTGAGAAACTACTAAAAAGCTATACAAAGATATACACTTTAAAACAACATAGATAAATCAAAATGGAATGCTGAAGAATGTTCAAGTAACCCCAGGAATGCAGGAAAAGAAAACAGAGAAATTAAAAACAGAACAAACAGAAAACAAAACAAAACAAAATGACAAAATGACGCCCTACCACATTAATAATTACATTAAATATTAACAGTCTAAGAACACTAACTAAAGGCAGGGATTGGCAGAGTGGATCAAAAAACATGATCCAGCTGTGTGATATCTACAAGAAATTCACTTCAAATATAGTGATATAGGCACTTTGAAAGTAAAAGGATTGAAAAAGACATATCACACAAACATTAATCAAAAGAAAGCAGATGTGACTACATTAACATCAGATTAAGTAGACTTCAAAGCAGAGAAAATTGCCAGAGACAGAGAGAAACATTTTGTAATGATAAAAGTGTCAATCCACCAAGAAATCACAGCAATCCTAAACATGCATGCACCAAACAGTAGACTGCAAAATATGTGAAGAAAAAACTTACAGAACTAAAAGGAGAAAATAGACAAATCCCCAATTATAGTTGGAGACTTCAACACCCTTTCTCAATAAGTGATAGAACAAATAGAAAATCAGCAAAGATATAGAAGAACTCAACAGCACCATCAACCAACAACATCTGATCAACATTTGTAGAACACACCACCCAACAATAGCAGAATACACATTCAAGTACCTTTGGAACATATACCAAGATAGATCATTTTTTTAAAAACTCAGTAAATTTAAAATAATTGAAATCATGCAAAGTTGTTCTACATTGTGCCTACAATGGAATCAACTAGAAATCAATAACAGAAATGTAACAGAAAAATCTCCAAACAGTTGAAAATTAGATAAAACTCTTCTAAATAATCCACAGATCAAAGTGGAAGTCTCAAAGGAATTCCAAAAATACACTGAACTGAATGAAAATGAAAATACAACATAGCAAAATGTGGGGCACAGCTAAAGCAGTACTGAAAGGAAAATTTATAGCACTAAGTGCACACATTAGAAAAGAGGAAAAGTATCCCATCTCAAGAACCTAGGAAAAGAAGAATAAAATAAAACCAAAACAAGCAAAGCAAGGAAATAATAGAGACAAAAATAGAAATCAGTGAAATTGAAAACAGAAGAACAATGTTTTTCAATTTTAGAGAAAATCAATGAAACAGAGAGCTGGTTCTTTGAAAAGATCAATAAAATTGACAAGCCTCTGGCCAGACTGACAAAGAAAGAGAAAAAAAAGAAGAAAAAAAGGAGATGCAAATTACCAGTATCAGGAACAAAACAGGGGATGTCACTACAGACACCATAGACATCAAAAGGATAATAAGGAAATGCTATGAACAACTCTACACACATAAATTTGACAAATTAGATGAAATATACCCATTTCTAGAAAAATACAAACTACCACAATTCACTCAATATAAAATTGATAATTTGAATAATCCTATAACCATCAAGGAAATTGAATTTGTAATTTTAAAACTCCCCTCCCCTCCAAAGTCTCCAGGCCCAGATGGTTTCACCAGAGAATTCTACCAAACGTTTTAATTAACACCAACTCTACATGATCTGTTCCAGAGAATGGAAGAGGAGGAAATACTTCCCAATTCACTTTATGAAGCTAGTATTATCCCAATATCAAAACCAGACAAAGACAGTATAAAAAAAAAGAAAACCATAAGCCAATTCCCTTCATGAAAGTAGGTGCAAAGATCCTTAACAAAATATCAGCAAATATAATTCAGCAAAATATGAAAAGAATTATACATCATGACCAAGTGGGGTTTATTCCAGGATACAACCATGGTTTGATATTTGAAAAGCAATCAGTGTAATCCACTATACGAACAGGCTAAAGAAGAAAAATCACATGATCATATCAATCAATGTACAAAAAACATTTGACAAAATTATGATAATTCATGATAAAAACTCTCAGAAAAAAATAGGAATAGAGGGGAAAAGTATCTACAAAACCCCTACAGATAACATTATACTTAATAATGAAAGACTAAATGCCTTTCCCCGAAGATCAGGTACAAAACAAGGATATCTGCTCTCACACATTTATTCAACATAGTGTTGGAAGTTCTAACCTATGCAACAAGGTAAGAAAAATAAATAAACGATATACAGAACAGAAAGGAAGAAATAAAACTGTCTCTCTTTACAGATGACATGATTGTTTATACAGAAAGTCCCAAGGAATCTACAAAAAAACCTCCTAGAATTAATAAGTGAATTCAGCAAGGTAGCAGGATACAAGATCTATGTGCAAAAATCAACAGTATTCCTATATCCTAGAAACCAGTGGTGGTCACCAAAATTTAAAATAGCATTTACAATTGTTCAAAATAAATAAATAAAATGCATAGGTATAAATCTAACAAAACATGTCTACAGGACTTGCATGCTGAGGAGTACATGCTGGTCACATAAATCAAAGAAGACAAATAAATGGAGAGACATACCATGTTCATTAATTGAAAGACTCAACATAGTAAAGATGTCAGTTCTCCCCAGATTGACATACAGATTTAACGCAACTCCTTTAAACACTTCAGCTAGATTTTTTATAGCTATAGACAAGATTATCCTAAAATTTATATGAAAAAGCGAAGGAGCCAGAATCATTTTAAACAACTTTGAAAAAGAAGAACGAAATGAGAGAAAGAAGTCTACTTGATTTATTATAACTTTTGATAAGGCATATAGGATTTATTATATACCTATTGCAATCAAGACTGTGTTGTATTGGCTGAGTGAGTAGAACAGGTTAGAGAACCCAGAAACCACACAAATATTCCTGACGGATTTTCTACAAGAACACAAAAGTAATTCAATGGAGGAAAGACAAACTTTTAAACAAACGGTGTCGGAGCAATTGGATATCCACAGGAAAAAAATTAAAAATAAATAAATAAATAAATAAAAACAAAAAAACCCTCAACCTAAGTCTCACGCCTTATACAAAATTTAATTCAAAATGGACCATGGGTTTAAATGTAAAATGTAAAACTAGGGACTTCCCTGGCAGTCCAATGGTTAAGACTATGCACTCCCAATGCAGGGGGCACAGGTTCAATCCCTGGTCAGGGAACTAGGATCCCACATGCCACACGGCATGGCATTTTAAAAAAAAGGAAAAGTAAAACTTTCAGAAAAAATACAGGAGAAAAACTTTCTCACACTTGACACCAAAACATAATTGATAAAAGGAAAGGTTGATAAACTGAACTCCATCAGAATTTAAAACTTTTCCTTTGTGAAAGAACCTGTTAAGAAGATGGAAAGACAAACTACAGACTGGAAGGAAATATTTGCAAACCACTTATCTGACAAAGGACCAGTGTCTAGAACATGTAAAGAACTCTCACAAGTCAACAGTAAAAAAAAGAAAAAATCCAACTCGAAAACAGAAAAAGACATGAAGAGACACTTCACTAAAGAGGATATTCAGATGGAAGATAAGTACATGAAAATATGTTTAACATCATTAACCGTTAGTGAAATGCAAATTAAACCACAATGAGGTATCGTTACACACCTATCAGAATGGCTAAAATAAAAAATAGTGACAACACCAAGCATTGGAGAGGATGCAGAGAAACTTGATCATTTATACATTGCTGGTGGGAATGTAAAATGGTACAGCCACTCTGGAAAACAGTTTGGCGATTTCTTTAAAAATTAAATATGCAACTACTATATGGTCCAGCAATTGCACTCCTGGGCATTTATCCCAGAGAAACGAAAACTTATGTTCACAAACAAACCTGTCCTGAGATGTTTATAGCAACCTTATTCATAATAGCCCAAAACTGGAAACAACCCAGATGTCCTTCATCGAATAAGTGGTTAAACAAACTAGGGGACATCCACACTATTGAAAACTACTCAGTGACAAAAAGGAATGAACCGTTCATGTACACAACAACCTGGATGACTCTCCAGAGCATCATGCCGAGTGAGAAAAGCCGACCCCAAAAGGTTACATACTGTATGATTCCGTTTATATAACATTCTTGAAATGACAAAATTCCATGCTTGCCAAGGGTTAAGAAAGGGTAGGGATTAGAGGGCAGTGGGTGTGGCCATAAAAGGGCAATAGGAGGGATCCTTGTGAGGATGGTAATGTTCATTACCTTGACCGTATCTATGTTAACATGCTGGTTGTTGTTATCCTACAGTTTTGTAAGATGTTCTCATTTGGGGAAACTAGGTAAAGGGTACATGGTATCTCTGCATTATTTCTTTTCTTTTTTTTTAAAGATTTTTTTTGATGTGAACCATTTTTTAAGTCTTTATTGAATTTGTTACAATATTGCTTCTGTTTCATGTTTTTGGCTTTTTGGCCACAAGGCACGTGGGATCCTAGCTCCACCACCAGGGATCAAACCCACACCTCTTGCATTGGAAGGTGAAGTCTTAACTATTGGACCGCCAGGGAAGGCCCATCTGTATTTTTTTTTTTTTTTGCATTATTTCTTAAAACTGCATGTGAATCTACAATTATCTCAAAATTAAAAGTTTAATTTAAAAAAAAGAGATTTTAGCCAGAATTGCTTCCTCTTCCCCTCCCCCAGCCCCCATTCCATGAGACGGTAGCTGATGCTCAGCTTCCGGGGACCAGCTGTGGCTGGGGTACCAGAGCGCCAGAACCACTGTTGTCATCTTTGAGGAAGCTTAGAGAAAGGGACTGAAGCCAGATGCTAAAGGCAGGCAAATGTGGTTTCACATGAAAACAGGGGAAATGATACCAGAAAATATAAATTGGAGGGCTTGACACGAGCCCTGGCAGACTACCAGGGTGGATGAGGTCTAGTGGGGATACCTAAATCACAGGGGCCAACTCGAGTTCTGGGTGGCAGGCCAAATATTTGGGTTTGTGCGGGACCGGCTGGCTGGGGATCTAAGGAAAAGTGAGGGACCCTGCGTGGAAATTTCGCTACAGCATGTGTATGTCACTCTCAGACATCCTTGTGCTAAGATGAAGAATTGGGGCTAACAGCCCAGCTTGGGGTGGGTTGGGGGGTTATAACTGTTGAAAATGTGAGATCGAATTGTGGGGATGGTATGAAAACTGTAGCCATGTTTCGTGTGGGCTGGTCCGTGTGGGACCCCACACATGCTCTCCGTTGATCAATCATTACCATAAAACTTCTGCATCTGCAAGACACTTGGTTTGGGGCACAAACTGTCCCTCTGTCCCCTTTGCCTCTGGGCCCTCCTTTCCCAAATCTTTCCTCTGGATCCTCGAGCTAAAAAGGACCTCAAAGAATTGAAGATGCCGGGACTTCCCTGGTGGCGCAGTGGTTAAGAATCCGCCTGCCAATGCAGGAGACGTGGGTTCGAGCCCTGGTCCGGGAAGATCCCACATGCCGTGGAGCAGCTAAGCCCGTGCTCCACGAATACTGAAGCCCGCGCACCTAGAGCCCGTGCTCCGCAACAAGAGAAGCCACCACTACGAGAAGCGCGCGCACCGCAACGAAGAGTAGCCCCCGCTCGCTGCAGCTAGAGAAAGCCTGCGCAGCAACGGAGACCCAACACAGCCAAAAATAAATAAATAAAATAATTTTTAAAAAAATAAAAAAATTGAAGATGCTCTCTGAGACCCCAAAAGTGTGACGTGACATACCTCCGTTTTACAAACAAGAACACTTACGCTTAGAGGAGGGAAGTGACCTGCCCTATCACATGGCAGGCCCGGATCAGAACCCAGGCATTGGGCTCTGCTCGGCTTCACTTGGTTAGAGTTGGAGGAAATAAGAGGCCCCACTGCACCCGGACAAATGATGGCCAGAGTTCTCTGCCCCTGCGCCCTGTCTTCATGCCCACAGCCACACCACAGCTCAGTCATCACTCATCCAACAATACATGTTGAGAGCCTACTGTGTGCCAAGCACTCTTCTAGACTCTGAGGAAAGAACAGTGAACGAAATAGACACAGATATACTGGCTCCTTGGAGCTCACATTCACGCCAAGCATCTGGTACCTCCTCCTGCCCTCCATTCCCCACCCTCCATCTGCATCCATCCCAGACTCCTGGTTGTACACAGAGGCGCCTGTCACCGGTGAGGGTCAGGAGACCTGTGGGCTTAGGCCTCATATTCAGGGAAGACCTACACTGACCTTTGAGATTATTTCTAAATAAGGATCTACATACAATCATCACGTGGTAGGTTGTTTCATAAGTGTTAGTTTGATCAATGTAAAATATTTAAAACAGCCTGACTTTGCTAACCCTATTTGGATATTTCTTTTTTTAAATATTTATTTATTTTATTTTTATTATTATTTATTTTGGCTGCACCAGGTCTTAGCTGAGCCATGCGGACTCCTTAGTGGTGGCATGCATGCGGGATCTAGTTCCTGGACCGGGATCGAACCTGGGCCCCCTGCATTGGGAGCGTGGAGTCTTACCCACTGGATCACCAGGGAAGTCCCTGGATATTTCTTCATGCATTCAATATAACCAAAAACCTCAATAAAATGGAAGTTTTGAGGCCTCTCTGGACCTGCATGAGGTCCAGGTCGCCAGCTCCCTCCTAATCTGGCCCCAGCCGGCCCTGCCATGGCCCCCGTCCCTCCCCTGAGCTCTCCTCTGGGGACGGAAAGAATGCTGCCCCAAGAGCAAGAGGGCTAGGGTTCAAGTCCTGGCTCTGTCAATTACTCATGAATCTCTGAGTCTACTTCCGCCCCCATGACCTCGGTTTCCCCATCTGTAAAATGGGAGCAGAGTCGTAGCCTCAGTGGTTCCTGCCAACACCAACTCCAGGAGCTCCCCTACCAGATTTCAACTCCTAAGGTCTGACTCCCCCCAGCTCGTGGCCCTCAGGTGCACCCGGTAGGTCGTCAGGAAACTGGTGCAGGACACAGACTTTTCAAGTCACCTAACCTACTTGCTGTCAGGGCTCAGTCATAGAACAAGCTTCTATCCTCTGGGAACTCTGGTCACCTCCATGGCTCTTGAGCCAGGACCCCTGAACCTCAGGCATGAGCTGGGTGACCCCATCCCACAGCTGTGGTGCAGGGCCTGCCGGAAGACTCACAGGGCCAGGCACTTTGCTGAGCTGACCTAGAGTTTCCCTTCCTAACACTCTGCCATTCTTTTTTTCTTTTTCTTTTTCTTTTGGCTGCGTTGGGTCTTTGTTGCTGCGCGCAGGCTTTCTCTAGCTGCAGCGAGCTGGGGCTCCTCTTCGTGGCGGTGCGCAGGCTTCTCATTGCAATGGCTTCTCTTGTTGTGGAGCATGGGCTCTAGGCACGCGGACGTCAAGAGTTGCAGCATGTGGGCTCAGTAGTTTTGGCGCATGGGCTTAGTTACTCCGCGGCACGTGGGATCTTCCCGGACCAGGGCTCAAACCCATGTTCCCTGCATTGGCAGGCGGATTCTTAACCGCTGTGCCACCAGGGAATCCCCCCCTTCCATTTTTGTTTGTCAAAATGTGGTTCCTGGACCAGCATTGTTGGCCTCACCTGGGAGCTTGTTAGAATGCAGAGTTTGGGGCCCTACCCAGCCCTGCTGATGCAGAATCTGCATTCTAACAAGATCCGCGGGGGATTATTTTGCACATTAATGTTTGAGAAACACTGCCTTATAGCATAGAACCCCAAATCTCCCTAGCAGCACAACCATATTTGTTCAATCGATAGATTAATCAATCAGTAAAATGCTTGTTAAGTGAATTCTAGCACCTCTTATTGCCGGTGCCTCCCGTTGGGGACCCAGGCAAGCTTCCAAGCAGCCACTGGGCTCCCACGTACACAGGGTCAGCCCCTATCGGGGCAAAACAGACCTGGTACCCAGGCCTCACCCTTCTGCTGGAGGTGACCGTCCTGTCCTGTGACCAAGTGACCCCCTAAGTGGCGGTCTAGCTGCAATGACCTCAACTATTTTAAAGGCGAGAAAGCCAAGGCTTGTGCCCTTCCCACCCCAGCTCGGGCTCCTCCCCCCAACACGTGAACACACACACTTGCCTGAATGCACACACACGCAAGCACACTTGCCCTAGTGCACATACACACGCACCCCTCCCAGGCCCTGGTCGTGTCTCTGTGAGTCATGGGGTGACTCACAGGCGCACCTCCCCTCCCTGACTGGGAAAGGGAGAGGGAGAAGAGGTGTCTCTGAGCCAAACGTGAGAAAGTGACTTTGGACCAGCTGGGCCAAGGGACTGCCAGGGTCAGGGCTGGGGCAGGGGCTGGGTCCCAAGGGGTCCTGCCTGGGAAACCAGGCAAGTCACTGGGTCAGCAAATCCTTCTCTCCCTCACGAGCCCACAGGACTGTGTCAAGACAGTTACTGGATGAGTGGGGGGAGGGCGACGGGTAAGAGAGGACACACACACGCGCGCGCGCGCACACACCCACACGCACGTATACACACACACACACACACACACACAAGACACGAGGATCACACCCCACCTGCAGCCTCCCAGTGGCTCCTGGGGGTGGGGGCCATTCCGACTGGCCACCCGGCCCTCAGCTGCTGACAGAGTCCTCACATATCCGGGGCCCACATCCCTCCCCAGGGAAGTGTGCAGACAGGGCAGGGAGTCGCCCGTTTCGTGGGTGAGTGGCGGGGGCCTAGACCACACTGGTCTGGGGGATCGTGTTTACAGCCGCCCCTGCTCAGCACGGAAGCTTCCTGAGTACCGGAGCCAGAGAACCACGGGCTGGGAGGACGTGGGCCCTGGGGGCGAACGCTGAGGTTGGACAACAATGCCACCCCCTTGAGACCTGGGGTCACCTCAGTTTCCCTATTTGGGTAATTTCCTGGCATCACTGACTGTTCTGGGGTTCTATTATCCCACGACTCAGAAAAGAAATGGGGGAGGGGGGCGGGCTCGGGGGAGAGGGCTCACACAGAGGAACCCTGGAAAGATGAACATTTTCCTTCCCTGCCCCGCCCCCATCTGCTGGGGCCCAATGTCTCCCTCCCCAACGCAAAACCCCCTCCAAGTCCAGATCGTCCTCTGGGCTGAACCCTCAACCCCATTCTCCCAGCTGCCCCGCGGGGAGCTGGGGGCCGGCCAGTGGCGTCTGAGCGGGGATGCAGGTCTGGGAGCTTCTCCCTCGCGTTGCCCACCTGCTTCCCAGGCCCCAAACAGGTGGCCATGGAGCAAGGCTGGGGGGTGGGTGGTGCGCAGGCGACCCCCATGCCCCTGCTTTCCGCCTTGATTAGCAGAAACATTCCTACATCTGTCACGGGAAGACAGCCTGCTCCCCATCGCCAATCACCCAGGAAACGCAAACACATTCTGACTGTGCCCAGACCGTCTTCCTACAAAGTCATGGGCACCATGGGGGCCCCCACCGCCAGGGAGCAGGCGTGTGGGAGAAGCTCCCCACCAGATCTCAGCTTCTGCCACAGCCAGGGAAGGTCTGAGTCACGCCTACCTCCTTACATACACACACACACACACACTCTCACACTCACGAATACACAGAGCTGCCAGCAAAACACGGATCCACTCACAGCCACACCCACAGACAGCTGTGCACACGCACACAGACAGACCACTGACCACAGACCCACAGAGAAGGGGGTGCAAATGCGCACACACACAGTTTTGTGCCTGCAGCAGAGATCACAGCTCTCCCGTATCCGACACACAGTAGCGCACAATAGGTCCACGTCAGGTGGCCTCCGGCACTCCTCACCTTTGGACCTCTGGGGTAGTGTACCTGTTTCTTCCACCTGCTTCCATTGCCCTCTCCCCCTACTAGGATATGAGCTCCGCATGGGCAGGGTCTTTCTCCCTTTCACAGCTGTGTCCCAGCATCCAGCACAGGGCTTGGCACACAATAGGTGCTCATTAAACGTTTGTTTGTTGAATGAATGTCCGGGCAGCCCCACCCCAGGCCCAACCCTGCCCAAAGTCCTGCAGTCATTGCCTTCCTCTCCAAGCCAGGCTCCCAAGTAGCTGCCTGATTCTCCAGGAGAGCAGATGTAACCTCAACATCTTCCCGGAACCCAGGGTGCCCCAGCCCCTCCTCCATCTCCTGGCTCGGAGGTGCCACCATCTGACCCCCATCTGACCCCCCCCAACCCCTCTATCGTCATCTCCCCTGCCTGCCCCCAACCCTCCCCTCGGACATGGTCCTGCCCACCCCACCTCCTGCCCCTGGCCACACTCAATTCCCAGCAGTCCTGATCCACAGATCAGGTCCTCCCCAGTCAAGCCAGGCCATGTCAGTTTCTCCCTCCAGGCTCCAAACTCCCGTGTTCGGGGAACAGGACATCCTCAGTCACTGCCTTAGGGTCCCAGGGCAAACAGGCTATGACAATACAGGATGCAGATGAGTGCCATGATGGGGGACATGCAGGCATCTGTGGGGTCCTGCAGAGGTGACACCCAGCAGAGAGAGCTCACTTCAAGAGTTGCTTTGCCCCTTCCTATGGACTGCTTCGCTGAGCCCCTACTTCGCATGTCCGTGAGTGTCATGGCATCTCCCCCCGCCCCCACCCCCGTCTCCTCCCACACCCGGCCCTCCAGCCTTGCAGGACTCTGTTCCCCAAGCTCCTAAATGTACATCTTCTCCTTCTCTCCCTCTTAGGTGCCTTTGCACGTGCTGTCCATGTCCTCTTCCTTTGTCCACTTGCTTAATGTCCACCCCATCCCCCAAAGCCTACATTTAGGCGTCTTTTCTCTCCCAGTTTCTCCCACCCCCTCCATCCTTTGGCAAAGTTAGAGCCCATCCTGATGTGCCCACAGCTTCCCCGCCTGCCACCATCACAGCCCTGTCTCTTCATCTGGAGTTGGTTTGCCTGCCTGTCTACCCCAGTGGCCCGTGAGCTTCTGGAGGGAAGGACTCTGTCTTGTTGGTCTCCATGTCCCCAGTGCCAGCGAGGTCCACTGAGGGCTCAGCACACGGTGGAGTCAAATTAACGTTGGTGTCAGGTCCTCAGGGGTGGGCAGGGTGATGGTGTCTCCACTTAATCTTACCTCTGCTACAGTTCCTCACCTGATCACCTGAAGCGTCCTGCTATCCCAGTGTCCACTACATGCCATGCTCTGTATGACACAGCGAACGTGCCAGACTGGAGTGCTGGCCTCAGCCCTTACTGCCCTGGAGCGGGGCTGCATGTCTGCCCTGTGCCATGGCTTCCCCGCACCTGGATTGTGGGCTTGGCCACGGGACTTGCTCTGACCAAAGGGATGTCAGTGGACAGGACACGAGCAAAAGTCTGAAACGTGCTTGACAGTTATCCTCTTGCATTCCTGCCTTTCACCAAGGAAGACCAGATGGCCACGGGTCCAAAGAGGACGAGAGACGGGGCGGGGGGGGCGGAACCTAGACCCGACCTGCAGCTTGGAACCAAGTCTAGTCGTCCCTCAGACTGGTAAGAGGGATGCACATGCTCAGTGCGCTATACCACTGAGTTTGGAGTTTGTTACATGGTGTTAGCATGTCAATTGCTGACTGAAACAGCACATGTACTTTTTCACTTGATTCACTAAGCTTATTTGATTCGCTATTAGCATTAGCCCCCTCTTTCAATGAGGAGACTGAGGCACAGAGAGGGTACCACAGGGCTAAGGGAGGGGCAGAGGCAGCAAGTTCCAGAACTTCAGTGCTTAACCACCCCATCATGCTCTGTCATCAAACCTCCTGCCCCAGAAACAGGGGTGAGGCCACCCACTGGCTGGGGCCGGGCTGTGCTTTTTCTCTTGTTACAGTTAACTTGTTCCTCACCCAGGGGAGCCGTGGTCTCCAGGAGAGAGGACCACAGCAGCCCTCCTTCCCAGCTGAAGCTTTCACAATCCACAGAGTAATTTCACAGCCTGTGTCTCATTTAATCCTCACTAGAGCCTGGGGAGACAGGTGTCTCTACCTCCAACTTATACACGATGAGACGCTCAGAGAATTGTACATCTTGCCCAAGGATAGAAAAGAATATGAGGTTAGATAAAAGCTAACATATATTGGGCTATGTGACAGTGTATTCTGTAAGAATAAATTCAGGTGTAAGTAAAAGAAAGAAAGATCCAATTTATATCAGCTGAGGGACGAAAAACAGGGGTTTAATTTTCTTCCATCATAAGAAGTCAAGAGGTAGTATCAGTAACCCTGGCATTGTTCCATAGCTTGACAAGGTCAGGGCTGGAGTTCCTAGTCTTCCCTTGACCTTGTCATCATCCTCATCACCTCATTACTGCAAAATGGCTGCTGATCCTCTAAGCATCACATCTGCATTCAAAGCAGGAAGAAGGGAGAATAGGGACGGGCGCTCTCCCTCGAAGTCTCTGTCTTTTTATTGAGGAAGAGCCTCCACTGTCACCCTCCTTCCATACTTAACACGCTTCCTCTTACATCGCAGTAGTCAAAATAGGGTCACCTGACCACACTTAGACCAATCACTGATCCAGTGGGATCAGATGTCCAAGATTGGGTTCGACCAATCACAATTCATCTTCTGGTGCTGAGATCACAGCATTTCTGCCGGCTCCATAAGCAGATCAGAGTTCTGTCTGTCGGGAAAAGGGAGGATGGCCGCTGGGCAGGTGAGGCGATGGGCAAGGTGTGCTCCTCCAGACATGACACCAGGCAGTTTACATACAACATCTCACTGGGTCCTCTTACAACCTTATGAAGCTGGGACTGTTTTATGCCAATTTATCAAATGCCGAGACAAAGCTAGCGAGCTGCAGAGCTGGCCTGTGTTCTTAGCTAATCTACCAGACTGCCGGGCATGGAGGGACTCGAATGCCAGGAAGGCAGGAGACTGTCCAATGGGACCACATCAGGCCCCACTCACCACCAACCTCATCCCACACCTGCCCTCCCTTGGCTCCGAGCGTGCAGGGTTAGAGTACCTGGGTGCCCAGGTACTGACAGGTGACTGCACCCATGTCTGGAGCGTGGTGCCCACAGTTCACTGCAGCCACTGTGCTTTGGCCAGAGGCATAGGCTGACCCTCACCCCCATCGCCCCCATCTTGTTCCTTCATCCATCCAACATCTGCTGGTGCCAGGCACCCAGCCAGACCTCGGGGGGAGCAGATGGGTGGCTCCGGCACAGATCCTGCCCTCATGGAGAGACCTTGCTACCCTGTCTCTCCTACTTTAAAGAAATCTTGGGTAGAATGATTAAGGGATTCAGCGGAGAAAAAGCTCACTTCTGGCCACAGGGACAGTCTTTTTTCCCTCAGTTTTTGTGTTTTTTTTTTTTTAATTGTGGTAAAATACACGTAACATACAAGTTACCATCTTAACTATTTTTCAGTGTACGATTCAGTGCTTTTAAGTACCTTCAGATTGTTGTGCAACCATCACCACCATCCATCTCCGGAACATTTTCATCTTGTAAAACTGAAGCTCTCTACCCGTTAAACACTAACTCCCCATTCCCCCTTCCCCAGCCCCTGGCAACCACCATTCTACTTTCTGTCTCTATGCATTTGACTCCTCTAGGGACCTCACTGAAGTGGAATCATACAGTTTTTGTCTTTTTGTGACGGGCTTATTTCACTTAGCGGAATGTCCTCAAGGTTCGTCCATGTTGTAGGATGTGTCACAATTTCCTTCCTCTTCAAGGCTGAATATGGGAATTCCCTGGCGGTTCAGTGGTTAGGACTCCACACTTCCACTGCAGGGGACATGGGTCCGATCCCTGACTAGGGAGCTAAGATCCCACAAGCTTCATGGCCAAAAAAAAGTGGCTGCATAATAATCCACTGAGTGTATGCACCACATTTTACTTATCCATTCATCCGTTAGCGGACACTTGGGTTGCTTCCACATTTTGACTATGTGAAATAGTGCTGCTGTGAACGTGCGGCACAAACATCTCTTCGAGAATGTGCTTCCAGTTCTTTTGTGTGTATATCCAGAAATGGAACTGGTGGGTCATACGGTAATTCTGTTTTAATTTTTTGAGCAACAGCCATACTCTTTTCCTCAGCAGTGGCACTATTTTACATTCCTGCGGGGGCAGTTTTACAGCAAATTTGAGGTTGACCTTGAAGATGGTCAGTGAGGTTTAGACGTGGGGAAAGGCACGGCACAGGAGGGATGAAGGGAGAAGGTGCAGCCCAAATTGCGGGCAGGAGGGCAGGCTGCGCACAGAGCAGCTGGGGAGGAAGAGGCCAGAATGTTGATCAGGGCAGAGGCCTTTGCACGTTGTATGTGTTAGTGTGACTCTCGTTTGGGATCAGGAGCCACAGAAGGCTTTTTTTTTTTTTTTTTTTTTGGCGGTACACAGGCCTCTCACTGTTGTGGCCTCTCCCGTTGCGGAGCACAGGCTCCGGACGCGCAGGCTCAGCGGCCATGGCTCACGGGCCCAGCCGCTCCGCGGCATGTGGGATCTTCCCGGACCGGGGCACGAACCCGTGTCCCCTGCATCGGCAGGCGGACCCTCAACCACTGCGCCACCAGGGAAGCCCTCACAGAAGGCTTTGAGCAAAGCAGTGACCTGATCACTCTGCCCCCAGCAAGCTTCACAGGCCAGCTGAGAGTGAGGTGGACTGTGGCAGAATGTTCTGGGGGTGGGGAACCCAGGAGGAGGTTTCTGATGGTTGGTGCAATAGAAAGTGACGACAGGAAACCAAGTCCACAAAAAGAAGAAGCAAAAGCAGTGAACGTGGAGCCATCATAGCAGGGTTAGGACTAGGGTGAGGCTGGTGAAGTACTCACCTTGGGCACAAAATTTTAAATAAAAATATTTATATTTAATTTAAGTAAAGGATCTGACCCAGCCAGGAGTAAGGTGAGGCAGTTGAAGCATCCTGCAAGTGTAGGGCTGGATCCTGTCTTTAATTGAAATTTGATATTTGGTTCATCACGGATATTTTTTTGCATTCATTCTGATTAAAAATTTTTTTTCTGTTAATGAGCATATCTACCAAACAGAAAGGGACTCACAGATATAGAGAACAGACCTGTGGTTGCCGCGGGGGAGGGAAGGATTGGGAGTTTGGGATTAGCAGATGCAAACTAGTATATCTAGGATGGATAAACAACAAGGTCCTACTGGATAGCACGGGGAACTATATTCAATATCCTGTGATAACCATAATGGAAAAGAATATGAAAAATAGTATACATATATATATAACTGAATTACTTTGCTGTACAGCAGAAATTAACATGACATTGTAAATCAACTATACTTCAATAAAATTTTTTAAACTTGTGCTGAATTATTACTTATCTTGATCATTAAGTTTTGGGTGCCCCCTGAAACTCTGCACCTGAAGGGAGCGCCTCACTCACCCCACCCTGGTCCGTGGGACAGATTCAACCAATTATCCAGCGGTACTTGCTGCGAGCCTGTGACGTGCCTGCAACTGTGACAGGATCTGGGATCCAAAAGTCAGTGAAAGAATTGTAGTTCTCTGTCCTCAAGTTTAAGGCCAAACAGAGATAATAAATCAGAGGGGAGAGAGACTTGGGCAGGCAGACTCCTTCTGGGCTAGCCTGGAAGAGATGAATGAAGTGCGGCGCAGAATGAGACAGACATTTGACTTTTGATTTGCTTCGGTTTTTTGCCCACCCACTCTCTGAACCCATGGGTCTTAGGCCCATGGACCACCCCCCTCTATAGAAACGAAAAATACGAGCCACCCACATTCTCAGACTCCTTACAGCCGAGGCCTTCAAGGCTCACCCATCAGATGCACCAACCCAAGATTTACAAACAAAACTCGCGCTCCCAAGAAGCAGAGCCCCTCCCTGCTGAGCCCCTAGGACAGCAGTATCCAGGGCTGGGTGTTGCGTGTGGGACGTGCAGGTCACAGGGGCTGTGGCCTTCAGCAGGTGTTTGGAGTGCTGACCTCACGGGCCGTCTGGGAGTATTGATCCTTTTCGTATACCACAGGCTCCGCTCTCCAGTTCACTCATGATTCATGAGTCACCCGACATTCTTTGAATATCCTTCTGAGTATCTGTTCTTTGAACATCCTTTTCTGCTTAAGTTAACGTGAGTTGGTTTCTATTGCCCGCAACTAAGAATGTTGCCTTATTTAGAAACTGGTGCCAGGAGGTGTTACAGGCTATGGATGTTGGAGGATATTTAGAGAAGCTGAGGTTGGTTATCTGGACTGCTTGGGACTGGAGACACTAAAAATTCAGAGCAGACCTGGAATCCTACAGCATGCAGAGGGAAATGGGGATTCCAATCTGCCACCAGGAATCACCTGGAATGAAGAGCCCGTTGAGAGCAGGGGTTTTGAGACTGAGACTCCATTGCCTTAGAAGAGAATGTGAGGAATGAGGAAATAGACTGTGGGAATGGGCTGCTGTTTCCTACATTGCTGGACAGTTGAAGAAACAGAAGATGATCTCCTAAATCCTAAATTCTTGGCTCAAGAGCCAGATCAAAACCCGAGGACTTCTATACTGAAAGTATCTCAATTCTTGCAGCCATAAGGGTGAGAGAGCCAAAAATGACACTCAAAATGTGAGCCAGCAGCATGGCAAGTTACGTCATTCGCTGATGCCGTGGCTTCACCAGCTCTGCTCCATGGACACCAGACCGTTGACTGGGAAAGGGTGCGCTCAGCCTTTGCATGGAGCCATGCAGGAGGGTGTGGGGTGATGCTGAACCCCCCCGAACCCCCATACTCACTGAGCCCCCTTGTGGGCTGAAGCAGCGTCTCCTTGCTCTCTGATGCTGCTGGCGCTGCCCAGGGCCCCTTTAATGAGCTCCCTGTGTCCCACCATCCCTCAGTGTCTTCAGAGCAGAGTGGGGTCCCCAGATGGCCAGTGGGATGGGGCAGGATTGAATATCACCCCCAAATCAAAATCTGGGCAAAGCTTTGCTATTACCTATCATCAAAAATCTGGAGACAATCTGTGAATGGACCGACTGAGCTGAACTTAATACGGCCGTACCAAGCAGCAGTTTTGGATTCAGGGTGTCAGGCTGATCAATCAGCTGGGGTGGCTCTAATTATCTCCAGGGTTAACTTATTGGCTGGCAGGTACGCTGAAGCCTGACTCAGCGGTGGCCCACGCTCGCTGAGGCAGGGATTACAGAAATGCCGAGGTGTAACGTAGAGACAGAGTTGTACGAATTAACCATGGGTGACCTGCGGCTCCTAAGCACGCTCCAAAATACCATCGTGCCTTCCTTCACCAAGAGGGTAAGAACCACGATGCCGAGGCAGCCCAACAACCTTCAAAGGCCTCAGCGTCCAGGTGGGGGTCCTACCAGTGATCCGAATCCTGATTTCTGGGGGTGGGGGGGGGGGGTGGGAGGGCAGAGGCCACGGCAGCAATGACTGGCAGGGGTGGGGCGGGTGCATTACCATCACAGCAGGAGCGGGTGGTCGTCCCAGCGGTCTGATCGGCAAGGAAGGGTGGGGCTGATGGATTCCCAAGTCCGCAGGGTAAAAATGGATCAGCCACCCACAAGGACCTAAGGCTTTTATAACCAGGTCTGACTTGACAGGAGACAATGTGTGGTCCCTCCCCCATCCCAAACCTGAGTCCCTTCGCAGACCCAGAGCTCCCTGAGTGAGGAAAGGACCTGACATTACATTCCAAGTCGGTCCCCATGAACCTCCCTGCAACATTCCCCCCAGGGGACCGTGGCCATTTGTGGAAGAACTATGCCCCGGGGAGCAGTGGGGAGGGGGGTCTGAACCTCGATGGGTCTTTGTTTCCTCATCTGTTAACGGAGGACAATAATATCTGCCTGAAAGGATTGTGGGGTTAATTGAGTAGAATAATGGGGCAGTGCCTGGAATATAAATGCACGCGCTGGCTGCAGCTGAACTTTTCATCCCTGTGTAATTTTGTGCTCATTCTTTCTTTGTTTCCATCTTTACTCCACTGTATTGGAGCATGATCAGCCATTTGCTGAGAGTTAATAACACCCCTGCCATTGACGGAGGCGAGGCACGTGCCAGGAGCAGTGCTCGGCTCTAGTGTCTCTAACCTGTGCAGCTGCTCTATAAGGCCATGCAGTGGGGTTAGCGCTGCTGGGATGGGGCTAGTTGTGTTCTGTGCTAAACCTCTGTTCTCTTCGCTGTCACCACACTCCTCGGAAGGTAATAAAATGAGGTGGCAAGTACAGAGCTTGGGACATGGTAAAAGTGAGAAATAGGGGAGGAAGGAGGGAGATGGGTGATGGCAGAGTAGATGGATGGGTAGATGGATGGATGGGTGGGTGGATGGATGAATGGATGGACAGATGGATGGATGGGTAGATGGATGGGTGTGTGGATGGGTGGATGGATGGACAGATAGATGGGTGAATGGATGGATGAGTGAATGGATGGAAGAGTAGGTGGGCGGATAGATGGATGGAGAGATGTAGATATGGAGAGAGACGATGGCTGGATAGTTTGGAAGATGGATTCGACATGACCCCAGCTCTCAAGGATCTTCCAATCAAGGAAGATGCAGCACTAAGCATGGAGCTGGCTGAGAAGTTGAAATATCTCATCTGTAGTCAGTGCAATTTCCCAGCCACACCACAGCATGTGCGATGAAGATCAGCCAGGCAAGCTGAGACATGGGGCAGACACACTTGATTGCTCCAAAAACAGACCTTCATGTTCATTCATTCAACAGGCATTTATTGAGCACCTACTATGTACCAGGCACTCTTCTAGGCTCTGGGGACAGAGAGGTGAACAAAATAACTCCATGGGGGGAGGGAGGAGACAGGAAAGATGTACAGTTGACCCTTGAACAATGCAGGTTTGAACAGTGTGGGTCCACTTAGACACAGATAGTTTTCAATAGTAAATACTACAGTAGCACGTAGCTGGTTGAATCCACGGATACGGAGGAACCGTGGATGAAAGGCAGATAGGGAGGGCTGACTATAAATTATATGTGGATTAACCACCGTGTTGTTCAGGGGTCAACTATACCTTCAGAGTGAGCCAAAAGAGGACAAGCGGGTAAGAAAGGGGGGCTGCTCTTTTGGAAAGGTCACATAGGGCAAGCCTCACTGGTGGGTTGACACTTGCACGAAGGCCCGAAGGAAAGGCTGAGATCTGGAAGGAGCAGTGACTTTCCTAGGATCACATGGTAACTACATGCCTGAATCGGGACTATACCCCAGGTTATGTACAGATGTTAGGATTCTGGGGTTCCTGGCCTGATGCTACAAAACAGTGGAAACACACCAGAGCTGGTGTCAGCAGAGGAGGATGGGGCTGGGATCCAGCCACTCAGGAGCTACGTGGCCTTCGGCAGGTCACTTAATCTCTCTAAGCCTGTTTGCCATCACTTTGCCTTTCATTTTCTCCTCCATTCCTGAAAACAATCCTGAGAGTATTACGAGGTTATAGATATTTTACTTTATAAGCGAAAGAGGCCATTATTTTGTTATTTTATGGAGACAGCCGACGCTAAGCCTCCAAAGACGGCTACAGTTCTGCTCTAGTTGAGAGAGGAGGATTGCTGGCTGGGACAGAGAAGGCTCCTGGGCCGGGCAGGGTGGGTGGGGAGGGCAGCGGGGGAATGAGATCTGACATCTGAGTGGGCCTTGAATAAAGGAGAGTTCATAACATGATGCTAAGCACCCAAGGATTGTGGAAGATAAATGGACCAGCGTGGGGGCCACATCATCTCTTTCCCAGAGTGAATGGGGCTATCTTAGGATTGGGTTTGGTTACGAAGGACAGAAAACCCCAAATAAGAGCAGCTCAAATACAGACATTTCCTCCTTTCTTATGTAAAAACTCCTGAGCTAGGCAGTCAGGTGTCGGGGACCCCAGCCCTTTCCACTGTACTCTACCAATCTCAGCATTTGGCCTTCACCTCAATGCTCAAGATGGCTGCTTAAGTGCCAGACATCATGCCTGTATTACAGCCAGCAGGGCAGAAAAAGGGATGAAGAAGGGAATGCCTTGTTCCCAGCAGAAGGGATTCTGGAAGAATGCCATTTTAGCTTGGTGGTTCTAAAACCCAGAGAGGGCCCACCAGGACCCTGGAGGCTTACAGGCTGGACACTGCTGCTGCCTGGTTTGGCACCCGCCTGGGATGGTGTCTGGGAAAGGAAAAGATGCAGGCAGCTCTGCCTGTTTCACCCAGGAAGTTCCTGCAGCCATCCATGGAACAGCACAGCTGTTTGCAGATGCCAAGATGCCACATGCACTGGCCCCCCCAGCTGCCCTCTAAATTCCATCCCCTCCTCCTCCCAGCCTGAGCCTTCTCTAGTGCCCTGGAACCCAGAACCCTGGGGGTTTGGGGAATGGGGAGGGTCCTACAGACAGGTCGGGCAGGAGGGGGTAGGAGTTTTCAGGTAAATCCCTCTGATCGGCACTGCCCACCACCACCACCTCAAGCATAGGGCTATGAATCCCAGGGTGAATTTACACCAAATTGCTACAAAAGCCCCTGGTAGAGACAGACACATGGTAGCGGATCAAGGTGAGTGAATGAATGAATGAATGAATGAGTCTATCAATCAACCAATCAATCAATCACGGGGAGCCCAAAGGTTATTCAGTTTAACCTCAGCCAACTTGTCACCCAGCTGCCACTTACATACTTTCAGTGACAGGGAGCTCACTACTTCCAGGGGCAAAATGGTTTTAGTTTTAGATTGTCCGTATGATGAGTCAGATTCTCCACCTCCTAGGTTTCCCCATCAGCGCTAGTCTGCCAGCAGGTAAGCCCCAGAATACATCTGGCATCTTTTTCATGGAATCAGACCCAAGTCTTCGTGGATGAGGAGAAGCACGGAACCACACAGCTCGACCTTGGAGACCACAGATCTCCTGGCCATCTTCTCCTGTTTCAGATGGTATTCTGACCAGAGAGGGGCTATGAGTTGCCCAAGGCCACACAGCTGGCTAAGGGCTGAGCCAAGATCAGACCCCAGCCCCAACTGTCAGCTGTGTTCCTTCTAAACCCCACGGCCCCTCCAGGACCTCCTCCAGCCTTCCCCACGCTGGGTACCCCCTCCCCACAGCCAGTCCCACCCCATGATGCTGAGGATCCGTTTCCCTTGTGGAGACCCTCAGGCTGGAGAAACCCATCTCTTGTCACTGCCAGTGACAAGCACAGGGACGTGGGGTCCAGGTATCAGGAGCTGCAAGCGGGACCAAGCCATACAGAGTGGGCTGTCTGGCTCTCACCGGCTCCCAGACAGAGGCCTCCCTCAGAGCAGCGGGCCGGCGTGCGCGCATGCGTGTGTGAATGTGTGGGGGCGCGTGCGAGCGCGCGTGAGTTTGCGCCCGAGTCTCCCAGAGCGAGAGGAACCCGTCGTAAGCTGTCGGCAAATTCTGCCAATGCGCAAAGGGTAATTGTCACATGCAGTGCCAACAGACAGATCTCCAGCGGATTCATTTGGTTTGGTTTTGTGGTTATTTTTTTTTTACAACTTTAAATACGGAATATAAATAAATTTTACATTTAAAAAATAAAAGGAAAGCCCCCAAAAATATAATCACCGACTTTACAAACTGAAGGAAGCAGATTTAGGAGATGGGGGGAGGGGGGAAAGTGCAGTAGAAGGTGGAAAGGGAGGTGGGAGCTCAGACCCCACCCCTAGGGGGCCCTGGGGAATCTTTTCCCTTTTCTCCCCCACTCCCAGCCCAAGAGCTGGTTTCCTGGGAGGAGCCACCAGAGACGGAACTCAAAAAGAGCTAAGAGGAGGGGCGTGTGCAGGGGTGGAGCAAGGGCTATCCCCTGCCCTTGGAGACTTTCTCTTGGGTTTTTCACACCTGCCTAAAGGGGAGACTGCTTGAGCTGAGGACTTGGGGAAATGGAGGCCACAGGGACAAGTGCTGCTCCCCTGCCCCCCACTAAGGGCTCAGTCCTGTCTGACCGCTCCAAGTCGTGGGCTGGGTCAGAGGCACAGCCAGTCCACACAGAGCCTTTGTGTCAATTAGGAAAAGGATCCCTTTCCTCAAGACACTTTACCTCCATCTGCCAAAAGATTGTCATAATAAATATACAAATTGGTCATGTCAAAGGTTGTGTGTCACCTGTGCTCCCTGCATGCAGTGCCCTTGTGCAGTGCACACCCGGTACAACCTTACATGGCAGTCTTGGCTGGGCTGGGATACGACAGGCAGGCCCTCTGCTGCCCTGGGCCCTGGTCTTCTGTCCTACAGAGCAGTGACTGGGGTTATCTGTGGCCTCAATAAGGGGTCCAAGAGCCCCTTGGTGCCGCAGACTGAAGGGTCAGGACAGGAGGAGACACAGGGTGGAGGTAGAGAGATGAAACAGAGGAAAAAGTGAACAGGGGGAGTGGAAGGAGGCAGTGCATGCCCAGGTCACCAACTCCATCCACCTCCGGAGCAAACTTCATCTCTAACCCGTCTGAGAGGGCACTTGGCTGCCTGGTGCTCTGGCCACACCTGCCTGGAGGAGTCCGCATCCTCAAAGAATTCAAACGTATAAAATGAAAAGAAGCCACTGTGAGCAGAGCTAACCAAGGGGGGATGACCGGGCCTGGGCATCGCAGGAGGGGGTTTTCTCCAGTCTATGCTCCGCAACATGGCCTCAGCCACAGGAGTACGAGTACCCTGGCCTGCCTGGGGGTGCTCCCGTCAGAGCTGGCTGCGGGTCCAGGGACCAGGCAGGCCATGCTGAGAGGTCCTCAGGCCCACGCGCAGGGTTTCAGGCCAGTCCACAGCGCTGGGGAAGGAAGCTCCTTTCCCCCGACAGCGACCCCATCAGTCTCTCTTGCACTTTCATCCCATTTTCTCCAGGTCAGGAGAGGAAGACAGCGATGGAGTCCAGGTCCTTCATTTCCTTCTTGAGCTTCTGGGCAAGATGCTGGAGGCCACTGAGGGGAGACCCACTGGTGGAAGGGTGGACGGACACGTGGAGGGGTGGGGGAAGCACCATTGGCCGTCCGAATCAGGCATCGAGACAGACGGACGAGGGGAACAATATTATCACTCCAAGGACCCCATGGGGGCAATACAGCAAATACCATATTAAATAACCCTGTAGGCCAAGCAGAGGGACATGGGGATCAGAAACAGCCTAGGGCTCTATCCCACTCTTACAGGCAACCAGGGGCAGGGAGCTGGGGTCAACCAGCTGCCCCTGGTTTCCAGCAGGGCTCAGGGCTGGAAGATTTGACGTCTAGGCCTCCCATTCTCTTAGGGCATACTGAGACACAGCTGGGCAGGGGTCCCTAAAGCCCCTCACCCAACCTGTGCCGCGGAAAAACTCCATTGATAACTGGAAGAGGAGATCAAGGCTTAGAGCCTGGATTTTGTACGGGAAAATGCCTCTCCCCCCACCCCTTCCTCAGCCAAAGCCACAGGCCAGGGAGAAGGAACACAGGGCGCTGGGCCTCAGTTTCCCCACCGGGCCCTCACCTGCCCGCACTCTCCTGCAGATGCCCCTAGGCTCCGAGGGTCTCCTTCAGCGCCTTCTTGTCATGCGTGTGCTTGAACTTCCGGTGCTTCCCCTTGGGGGGCCGGCGGACTCGCACAGTCCGAATGGTCACACGAGTTTGGGGCGTCCTGGCTGCTTGAGAGAAAGAAGGGTCTGGTTAGCAGGTGGATGAACGCTGGCGGGGATCTGGGGGTGTCTAGCCCCTTGACTAAGGCCCGCCACAGACCTCCCCATATCCTCTGGGCTGAGAGAAGGGGTGGGAGGGGAGTCGAGATTTGAACCCAGCCAGACGTCCTGGGTTCAAACCCCAACTCCACCGCTCACCAGCTGTACCTTAGGGACAATTACTGAACCACTCTGTGCCTCTGCTTCCCCATCTGTGAAATGGGGCTAACAAACTGCCCACCTCATAGGACTAGTGGAAGGAATAACTGACAATATATGCTGGCAAACACAGAGGGGAGCAGATAAACTATGGCCTCAAGTTCTCTGTCATTACCCCAGTGATATGACCCTGATTTCCACGCCCCTTGTACCTGGACTGGACTTGGATCCGTTAACCAATTTAAGGAGGCAGACTGGTGCTGGTCAGTTCCAGGCATGAGCCTTAAGAAGGCCTGGCAGCTCCCACCTTTGCACTTTGGGGAACCCTGTGCTGTCACATAAGAAGTCTGGTTCGCCTGCTGGGGTTGCCACATGTGGGAGCCACGTGGGGAGGAGAGGCCCTGGACTACAGGGAGAGGGGTAGAGGCCCAGCTCTCCTAATGCAGCCTCCAGATAACTGACTGCAACTGCAAGAGATGCCACCAGGACCACCCAGCTGAGCGCAGGCAACCCACAGACGGGAGAGAGCATAGAAAATGACTATTGTCTTAAGCCACTGAGTTTAGAGAAGTGATCAGTGAATAGCAGCTGCTCTTATTCACTTGTTTCTTTTTTCCCTTCTTTGACCCCCCTACTGAGGTTTCCTCCCACCAACCTCAGCCTCTTCCGGTCATGGGATGGGGGTTTTCCTTTCTTTGACCCCCCTACTGAGGTTTCCTCCCACCAACCTCAGCCTCTTCCGGTCATGGGATGGGGGAGCCCCTAGGCTTCGGGCATAACCACACCCCTCCACTGCTGACCTGGGCCTTTCCCTCCGTTGTACCTGTCGTCTGCCTGGGCCTAGCCACTCCGAGAGACAGTACAGTGGGGTGGGCCAGACCACCTGGGTCCAAACCGGGCTCTCCCAGGTGTTAGCTGTATGCTTTGGGGCAAGTCACATACACTCTCTGTGCCTCAATTCCCACATCTTTAAAACTGAGAACAGCAGCCCTGGCCCCCTAGGTTTAGGAGATAATACATGGAAATCGCCAGCTAGCATGCACCTGTCAAAGTTCTAAGCTTATTTATCCTCACAGCAGGTATAGGTTTGTACAGTTGACAGATGAGGAAACTGAGGCAGAAAGTCCGGGATTTGAATGCAGGGATCTGCCCCTGGAATCCATGCTTTCAACCACTCTGCTGTAAATCACAGTGCCTGCCAGTCTTGGTCAAGATTAGCACTTATGTCTCTCTTCCTCCTGGGCTCCTAGGTAGACGTCCTAGCAATGAAAGTTTTCTCTGCCAAGCTCAAGGCCTGCCTCTTCCTGGGAGCCTTCAGAGTTCTCCCCAGCCCACCCAGCTACTTTGGGGCCAACGCCTGACTTCCCACCTCACAGACACAGGCTCGCATGAGGCAGCTACCCCACTGCCGCAAGTAGGAAATTTAGGGACTCAGTGGGGTCTCAGGTCCCCCTTGAGGGAGGCTGCCCGAGAGGGCCATTGAAGGGCCAGAGACAGGGCCGTCAGCAGGACGCTGGGCTGGGAAAAGCCTGAGCAAGCTCAAGGTCATCACTCAGCTCATAAGTGACAGGGCAGAGATTTGAGCCCAGGAGGTCTGACACTGACTATCACACGTGCCACACCACCAGCTGCCACAGGAACTGTCACCCAGGGCCAAAATGCTGAAACTAAAATGGCAAGACCTACATATCGAGTGGTTGAACATGCCTCCTAAGAAACTGGTTCAGAAAATCACATGAAACAAAGGCAGGGAAAAGAACCCCATTCTAAACATAAAGAAGAATATAATTTTTCCTGAACAGCAGTCATCCTCCATATTAACTCTACAAATAATTTACAGCATGTCAGTTTGAAGCTGTCAAATTCTCAGCCTTCCTAGGTCATCCATGACTCAGCTCAGCTCTTAGAACAGGAGGAAGAGGCTGAGATGGCCCTGTCTTCAGGAGGCTTGTTAGTAAGAAATGGCAGTGAGATTGTCCTGTCCCCTAACCAAAGAAAGTTATTGAAAATCCAAACAGTCACTTGCATGATTTTTTTATGCCCATCTAATCCTATTAACTTAATGAGTCTCATTTGATCCTCACTTTTCTCCTCGAGGGAGAAAAGGCAGCAGATACAGGCAAAAGAACCCCAAACCAGATGTCCCAAGACCTGGGTTCCAGGCTCAACTTTGCCGCTGTGCTACCTTCATGAAGTCCCTTCACCTCTCTGTGCTCCAGCAGCCCCATTAGTAACACTGAAGGACTGACTTGTAAGATCATCTCTAGCTCTAAAATTTTTAAATCCTTAAAAAAAAAAAAAAAAAAAAAAAAAAAAAAAACCAAAATCAACTTATCAACATTTCACATATATAATAATCTCTTGGGTTTGTAAAACAAAAGCAGAATTCCCAAATCAAAGCTAGCTCTAAAATTTTTATTTTCAAAAAAAAAAAAAAAAAAAAAAAAAAAAAAAAAAAAAAAAGACGAGGCAAGTTAAGAGCCAGTGACAGTCGTCAGGGTGAGGGAAGAGCCAAGAAGAGAACTTCAGGATACCTGAATTCTAGCTATGCCCCTACCTGGAACTGGCTGTGTGACCTTGGGCAAGACCTCAGCTTATCTGGGTCTCAGGCACCTCCTCCATAACATGTAGAGGAGGCAACTGGACCATTGTTTTAGTCCCTTTCAACTCTTTAAGTCAAACTTGCCCCTGAAATTGTGAATTCGTGAAATCTAAGGACAAGAACAGAACTCCAGTTCCAACTTATCCGTGTGTTTGAACCCCATCTGTCACATCCCTGCTACATTGTGGCCCAGCCTTTACTTGCATACCTCCAGGAACACAGAACTCATCACCTCACGAGGCAGACAATTCCATCTTGGACTCCTGACTGATCACCAGCTTTTGCATATATGTAGTTAAAATCTCCCTCTGGTGATTTTCCCCCCACTGGTCCTAACTCCCTCATCAAGGCTACAAGGAATTAGTTTGATTTCTCCTCCCCAGGACAAGTCGTCAAATATCTGGTTACGATATATGCCTTAGGGTGTTCTCTCATTCAGGCCATGGTTCCTCCCACCATTTCATGCACCCACAAAACAAAGTAGGGGGCGACGGTAGCAAGACTGGGATGGGGGCTGCTCTGGATGGGGCGGCCAGCACACCTCTCGGAGGAGGTGACTTCTGACCTTAGACCCAAGTGAAGAGCAGGACCTAGGCTTGTGAAGAGCCAGGAGGAGTGCATTTCAGCCAGAGTGACATGTACAAAGAAAGGCCTGAGGCACTCAAACAGGCCAACCTGGCTGGGGTGGCATAAGTGAGGGGGACTGGGTGGCAACAAGGCCAGAGGGCCAACCGGGGGCTACATCCTCACAGAAGGCCTCCCAGGCAGGGGAGGAATCTGGACTGCTGTCAGTGACATGGAAAGCTTCAGGTGAACTTAACCAGGGGTATGCCAGGTCCAATGCCCCCAGCGCGCCCCCGGCAGCTGCCATAGAAGAAGGGGGCTGAGCGATCAGAGGCAGACCCTGGATGGGCGGTTACCTCGCTGCTCCTGGGAACTCCCGGGACTTCGGGTCACGGGCCGTGCCACCACCGTCTCACACTTGCACGCCAGGTGGTCCTCCAAGGTCACCGTGGCCTTCTTAAAGGTTGGCTTCTTCCGTACAATCTCAATCTTTCTCACCTGGAAGGCAGAACCACCACGGCGCCTCCGTAAGACCACACAGGCAGGGGCCGACAGAGCTGCCTGCACGCTCTGCCACCCAGCATCCCCTGTGGTGATCTTTCCTCGAAAGCCTGGATTGCAGCAGGGTAGATGCTTTGGCCCAAACAATGGCAGGACCTTGCCCTCTGCTCTTCTCGTAGCTTTTCCATCAAAACAAGCCCTCCTGACCTGGTCTCCGGCAGCCCCCCTCAGATCCCCCAGAGAGGGAGAAAGGCATTTCCCGGTTAAGCGTGGGGCCTGTGGTGTCCTCATTCCCTGAGCGCCAGCCAAGGTCAGGGGCTGCAGCAGAGGCGGGGGGATGGTTGTCTGGAAGGAAGCGGGGGGAGGCTTTATCCAGGAGGGAGGCGGGAAGGGGGAGGTCAGCTGTCAGGTGTCCATCCACGGAGCTGGCAGTGTTGGGGACAGGAGATACCATGACAGTGGGCGCCGGGGTAGACAGTGACATTGGTAATCTTGGGCCCAGGGCCCAGGCCTGGGATGGAAGGCGGGCACGAGGCAGGGCCGCGGCTGACCACCGGGGAGGAGAGTGTGATGAGGCAGGCAGGGCACTCGGCAAGAGTAGGTAGGGAGCACCAAGCCGCTCCCGAGCCCTGGAGAAGCGTGCCCACCGCCCAGCAGCAGCTCGGCCCAGCCTGAGCTGGTGTGGGGGCGAGGCTGCCCCCAGGGGGGCAGAAACCTTTCCACATAAATCAGAAGACAGCTGAGACTTCTCTGGCCCTGCCCTGCCCCGTGTTGAGACCAGGAGCTCCCCAGGACGGCCTCTACTCTAAAATTTCCCTTGGGTCAGAGTGTACACCCAATCTTTCCGGAAAGGGGACAGGATTCAGCATTCTGACTCTCTGCTAGGGGCTGCCCCAGCTCTTGCAGGGTCTGTTGCCTGGGAGGGGTCTCTCTGCCCTCCTTGCTAAAGACATGACCTGTCAAAGGGAGATGGGTGGGTGTTAAAGATGCTGGGGCACCTAGCTGAGCCTCTCTCTGTGTGGATTGAAGAAAACTGAGAGCCCCGAATAGGGGAGATCTTGGAGGGAAGTTGAACAGCTGCCCAGAACGTTCTGAGCGTCCGATATGTTTGTGGACCTGTCTGTTCCAGGGACATTTGGGGATCTGATCCCTGTAAAGGAGGAGGCAGCATCCTTTACATACGGCCCCACCCCGGGGGCCTGTCTGTGGCTCATGGTCGCCGCAGCCCGGGTGGCCTCGGCGGACCCGTGGGCGGCCTCTGCACACCTGTCGGGAGGGAGCTTCTCGAGATCGGCCCTCTCTGGACGGAGCCCCGGAGCCCGCCAGGAAGGCCTTTGGACGCCCCCCGAAGCCTGGTCAGCGAGTCCCGTGCCCCCTACCCGGGGCTGGCCGAGGCCTGGGTACCTGAACGGGCCGCAGCTGCACCTGCGTGGGGCGGCACTGCACGTTGCGGTTGTTGCAGCAGCCGGAGCAGCGCTGCACCTCCACGCAGGGCGGCCACACCAGGAAGTTGGCATTGGTGCGGTCTATGAGGCGCCGCGAGATCTCGAACACCTCGGTGCGTGTCTTGCACTCGGCGATCACGGCTGGCTCAGCGACTGTCGGGGAACCTGGAGGGGGCGGGGACCTCCATCAGGGTGGTGGGCCTGTCCAGAAGCCCCACCAACAGGAAAGCTCAGCGCGGAGCCCCTCTGGGACTGCTCGCCCTCAGAAACGCTGGCCTGTCCCATCTCCTTCAACCCCAGCGTGGAGGGTTACCAGCCACGGGACTTGGGCAGGCTGCTGACAGGCTTGAGGCCTCAGTTTCCCCACGTGCAAAGTGGGGATGATCAGGGACTCCCCTGGTGGCGCAGTGGTTAAGAATCCGCCTGCCAACGCAGGGGACACGGGTTCGAGCCCTGGTCCGGGAGGATCCCACATGCCACAGAGCAACGTGCCGTGCGCCACAACTACTGAAGCCCGAGAGCCTAGGGCCCGTGCTCTGCCTCAAGAGAAGCCACCGCAGTGAGAAGTCTGCGCACCGCAACAAAGACCCAATGCAGCCAAATAAATAAATAAAAATGGGGATGATGAGATCTACACCCCAAAACCACTGTAAGGATCAAGTGAGATCATTCCGAGAGCGCTGGCGTGGGGTACACGTCAGTTTCCTCCCGGCAGCCCTCAACCATTTTATTCGATGATTTCACACGCTTATGAGTTTGCCCGGCATGTGGCCCTTACTTGTGTATTATCTTGTAGCCACTCTCACATTGCTGTTTACACTGTAATCTATTCTTACGTTTTTGCTTCTTTCAAGCCTCAGTCTCCTCACCTATGAAATGGGAAAATAACAGTTCCTATACTGTTCTTGCCGATCAAAGGAGTAAGTGAAACTTGGCCTACAGCAGGCTTACAGTCAATGCTGGGGCGACTGTCATCTGTCATTGTTCACATATAGAGGAACTGAGGCTCGGAGAGCTAAATTAGCTGCCCAAATTCACAGAGCAAAGAGTGAAACTCAGGCCACCCGACTCTTATGTGGCGGGCCCCCCAGCCGCGGTCTACAGAATTTTGGGGACTGCAGGTGGGCAGAGAGGAAGAGGGGCTTGGAGAGGGCACCCGCCTCCCTAAGAAAGCTTCTGTGGGACCCAGTGACCTGCACCCTCCTTTGCTTCACGCCTGCTATCACAGGCACAGCGCTTCGCTGCAGAGGAGACATGCAGCCTGCCAGCGGCACTGGGTTCAAGCCAGACGAGCCGCTTAGGATCCCAGCCCCACCGCTCGCTAGCTGTGTGACCTCAGCTGCTTTTTTTACCCTCTCTGGGCCCCAGTTTTCAACCCTATAAAATGGGGTTAATAATCTCTACCTCCAAGGTTGACCTAATGAACCAATGAGGTTTTAACGAGCTATATTCAGAAAACAGTGTGTGTTGGGGGAGGGGAGGATGATGACTTAGCTCCTCGATAGAGGGTATTTAAGGGTGGCTGTGCTCTTTCAGTTCCACTCGGTCCTGGGTGTCAGGACGAAGGAGCAGGCCCTCCGGCCTCGGGCTGGCTGCGTCCCCAATTCTTCCCTGGCTCCCACCTTTGAGAGGCCACCGTTCTCACCCTCAGTCTTACCTAGGCTCCTTCTCCCGCGGGATAAGCTATCCAGCTCGCCTCCAGAATGGGACCTGGTCAAATTCAGGTCCAATTCAGCCCCGTCTTCATCTGTAAGAGGAGGTCAGACACACTCTGAAAACTGCTGGCTGGCTCGACCACGGCTCTGGGGACTCTGATGTGGGTTCCAGGGCAGGCGGGAGGACTGCTTCCCTCCCCATCCCCCCACTGGCACACCACTCCAGAAAAGAGTCTCCCCTTCTGGCTCCCTGTAAACCCGAGGGTCCCAGCTCTGAGGAGGGGCCCCTCCAGACAAACCCCAGGGTGGCCCTGGTGCTCAGAGGGTGGTGGGGCCCTGACTGCATCGCCAAGGGATCATCAGCCCTACTCCGGGCCCTTCAACCACATATTTGGACAGAACCCATGTCAATGGAGTTAAAAATAACCCATCCCCTTTGCTACTGTAAGAGAACCCTCCTTGGCCTCCAGGGCAGGGTGAGGACCCAGAGCTCCGAAGGCCAGTTTCCAGTGCCCCTCCACCCAGCGTTCCCATAGGAAGTGCTGAATGGAGAAATTCCCAGAATCCCCAGGGGGGACCGGCATGCCCTGGACAACAGCCCCTCTGGAGCCCCGGACAATGGCCCAGTTGGGCGGGGAAGAGGGAGGGAAGGAGAGGGATGGGGGTGGAGGCTGAAGGCAGAGCCAGGGGTGAAGAGCCAGGCCTGGTGGGGCGGGGAGTGGGTGCTGGGAGAGCCCTTGCCCTGCCCCCTTTTCGGCCCTAGTCTCTCTCCAGCCCCCAGTCTTTCACCGTGTTCCTCCCTCTCCCCCTAACCTTTTGCCCCACTTCTGCCCTAAGTTGTCCATTTATTCCTAAAGTCACAAACCACAGCTCCCTTCTCCATCCTGGGTGGCCCTCATCTCAGCATCACTGGCACTCCTTGGACGCAGCCCTCTCTCTAGAGATGGCGGCCGGAAGCAGCTGCGGGAAGTGAGGGTTGCAGAAGGCTCGGAGCTCCTCACCGAAGTGTGGGCAGCCCCTTCCATCTCTTGATGGCTGAAGCGCCAGCAAATACACCACGGGAGTTGAGGACAAGCTCCTGCTTCCTCCACGCAGCACCTCACGCTCCCACGGTCTCCCCAGCCCGCGAGCCCACTGGCCCTGGCCATGGCAAAGCTCCCGCTCATCCGTGCAGGCTCCCGGTGGGTCCTGTTTGGAGGAGCCTGTGCTATAACTGGTGCCTTTCCGTCTAGCCTACTGTTCCTGCGTCAGCACGTCTGTCTGTCCTTCTCACTCCCTTCCTTTCTCTCTGCCACCTCTGGAATGTCCCTGGTGGGGAGGAGATGGGGAAAAGATGTGCTTTGTGGAAAGGTTAAGTTGATTAGGAAAAAATAGCCACCCGGTTGCCTTGAAACAGGCCCGCTATTGAAAACCTCATCTCGGAGCTACCGACTCCCACCCGGGGGACACAGGGGCTGCCCGAGGGTGAGGGCCAAGGGCCTTGGGAAGAAACAGCAGAGAAGCTAAATTTGGAAGTTGCCCCATTGTGTTGACCAGGGCTGGCCAGTCGGGCATGGGGTGGGAGGTGTGGGAGACGTGGGGCGGGGGGCCTGGTGAACAATAGGTGGGCCCAGCTGGGGCCCCCTCCCGCCTGCCTCGCCAGCCCCCAGCACAGGCGGGTTTGAAAGGGCCCGGGAATGCTTTTGAGAGGGAGCCAGGGGCCCAACGGGGAGAGGAAACAAAGGCAGGAAATGCTGTCCCCCGTAGATAGCAGTCTGGGCAAGGATTACAAAGTGACAAAGAGACAAAACCCCCAGAGGGAAGGGGAGCTGGGGGTGCAGGGGGGCTGCCGACCAGGGCTCCAGGGAACAGGCCAGAGGTTAGAATAGAATGGAATTTGCTCTGAAGGCAGCGTTTATAAATACATTCCCGACCCAGCCCGCCAGCCCCGCCACGTGTGTGCCACCAAGCACGTGCCCATGCACTGAGCGCGCTCTTGGGCAAGGGCAATGCTGCCCACTAGTGTGGGCCAGGTGTCCCCCGGAGACCTTGGAGACTGGGCCCTCGGCCAGAGAGGGGCAGGGAGAGGGCCCCACTGGCACCACCCTCCCCGGCTGAGTCCACACCCGGATGCACATTTGGCAGATGCCCTGGGTACCTTCTCCCTGCCCGCTCCTCTCGGCACCCCACCCTCTGCACCCCGCCAGAGCCACATGTGGGAGCTTCTCCCGCCACACCCCACATCCCAGGTAGCAACCCGTCCGCCTACTCAGCCCTGCCCGGGACAGGTGTGGCCGAGCCCTGTGGGGCTGCCACAGGCCTCTGGGTCTCTGGATGCCAAGGGAGCGGGGATGCCCTGCCCCCTTGGCAGCGGGGATGCCCGCCCGGCTCCCCAGGACTCAGCGGAGGGCCGGAGCAGGGGACGAGGGTTCAACTCACCTCCGGAGTCTCCGTGCAGCAGGCGCTGGAGGTCATCGAAGGAACGAATGGAGTGCTCACTCAGCATCTCGTAGAGCTCCTCGGGAATGGGGTCCCCCTGCCAGGCAGACGCGGGGGGGCCAAGTGAGCTGGGCGCAAGGGCTTCCCCAGCCGTGGCCCTCTTCCCCCCAACACACACACTCCCTCCTATGGCAAGTTCCCATAGGGCCCCTTGGCCACGGACAAATGGCCAGCCAGGCCGGGGGCAGGCAGGGTCGGGGGGAGATTCCAGGCCTGACAGCCAGGAGCACAAAGGCCCGGGACCAGAACCTGCGGAAGCCTCTAAGGTGCAGCTCAGATCTGCATCCCTCACCCCCAAGCAGAACCTCAGCTTGCTTTAAGTTAGATTTGATCGTACGTATCTGTCTCCGCATCACACCACAGGTTCTGGAGGCTCCAACAGTCTGATTTCTCTCTGCTTCCCCTCCACGCCTGACAGCTAAAGGCAGCCAGCATTTGTCATGGGAGATCGAATTATCCCCATTTGACAGAGGTAAAAACAGAGGCTCAAATAGGCGATATCCTTTGTCGGAGTCCTACAGCCGATTAACAGCAGAGCCTGCATTCAAATCCAAGTCTTTCTGATGGCAGAGCCCGTACCCCCAGCCTCCTGGGTACACAAGGTGTTTAATAGATGCTTGGAGAGTTGGATGGTCTCAGGAGGCCACATGTACTAGCGTTATCTATTTAGTCTCTCACTCAAAAGAGGAGGGAAGGGAATCCTCAGATACAGCCGGGAAACCTGAAAGCTCACCGGTGCCCCATGCCCAACCAAACCCTATTTTTAGAGCCCCTCTGGCCTGTTGCCAAAAACACTTGAAACTTAATAAGCGCTTTAACAGGCCCCGTTTGGAGCCGGGCTTCCTCCAGGGAAATCACAGGTCCTACAATAACATGAGAGCAACCCTAATAGGAATGTCACGGCCCCGTCCCCCATGGTCCAGGGAGACCTGAGGGGCTGATGCCAAAGGTCTTGAAAAAGAGGTGAGGGCCTCTTTCTTGTGCCTCGGGGCAAAGAAAATGCTCAGGATCTACGCCGGTGCAGACACATGCACGTGCACACGTAAACACACAGGAGGGCTCCGCCTTGTGGGAGGAGCCCCTGGGGAGGGTTTCAGCAGACCTGACTTAACTACTGTAGCCTGACCTTGGGTTACACGAGTCTGTGCCTCAGTTTCCCTGGATTTAGAAGGGAGGCGCCCCTGCTCGAGCTGGTGCACCGAACACTCGGAAGACTGGAGTGCTGAGAGGCTTCCCACAGGCTGCCTCGAGGAAGGAACGCCGCCCTCTCCCTGCTTCGTGGCCAGTCCCGGGGGTGCTCCCCGCAAGGTCTGTTAGGAGCCTGGTGACTGATTAGGTTCTAGCCTCCCCCAAAGCTCCGCCTCCTCATCACTTACCAACACCTCCTCCAGGGGTCCCACCACACGCGGGCCTGGCCACCGGAGTCAGCCCTGGAGCCAGAAGGCCAGGGTGGCGTGTGGCCATGTCCGCTCTTAAAGCAAATTCCTTGAGAGCTCTGAGCTGAGTTTCTTCATTCGCACGTGGAGCTTATAAGCCTGCCTGGTGCCTAGGGCGGTGGGGAGGTATGAGGGAGAGAAGGGTGGGGGTCTAGCAGTAAGCTTGGCTGGGAGCTGGGGTCCACGACGGCACAGCCGGGAAACCAGGGGATGCGTGTGTGAGATGGGGAGGGATGTCAACTCAGCTGCCCCTCACTTTCCTCTCCCACCTCCACGTGGCCTGCCTCCTCCAACCCAGAGAGACCACGCCTTTGGTGGTCTCCAGATGCGGGCACAGGACCCAACCCACGGAACGGAAAGCAGCTGGCCGGTCCCCGGTGAAGCCCAAGGCGGGCCACTGCCCCTGAGGGTTTTGTCTGCCCCAGATCTGGCAGTCCAAAGAGCAGGGGTTCACCTCTACCGCGACTAACCTCCCCGTGAACTCAGGCTGGCCACCGCCCCTCTCTGATCCTGGCTCTCAGTTGCAAATTGAAGGGGTTGAAGGCATTTGATTCAATTCTAATGCTGCCTGGGGGTCGCGGTAGAAGCAGCAGAGGAAAGCCCAGGGTGGGGTCCCCGGCCAGGTCTCCCAGGCTGCTTGTGGAGTAATGATTTAATTAACCCCCCCAGGAGAGGGGCCCAAAGGCCCAGGACCAAATGGCACACAGCACTCGTGCCAAGACCTCCTTGCCCCCTGGAGAGCTGGCTGCCGCTGCGGGCCAAGGCAGAGTAGGGAGACTCCCAAACGGGCCTACCTAGCAGATGCCCCAGACCCAGCCTATGATGCAAAGGAGATGCCGTCTCATGGAAACAAACCCACAGCCTCCCAGGCTGAGTGGGGAAGAGCCCAGGATAGAGACAGGAGAGGTGGGAGAAGCACACAGTAGGTGCTCGATAAATACTGGTAAGATGCATGAAGGACTCTCCCCTTGTCTCTGGAGTTGTCTCCTGTATGATTCTCCCCCTCCTCCACCAGGAGGACCACCCCCGAGCACACTGCCTCCTCAAGAGTCCACTTTCTTCTAAGCAGAGATGCCATTCCTGCACGTGCTTTCAGTAATTTGGCCACTGGAGGCCCAGAACACCCCGAGAGCCCCTGGCTTTGACACTAAGACCACAGCTAACTTCTGTGAAGCGCGAACTACAGGCCAGACACTGAGTTAAATGCTGTACCAACTACCAACCCCAAGAGGCTGGCGCTTTTTGTATTCCCATCTTCCAGGTGAGGAAGCTGAGGCTTAGAAAAATTCAGGAAACAGCTACAGGTCTACACGACTCGTAAGTGGCAGAGGGGGCCCCTCTCTCCCAGCGCCATGGAGCTGCCTGGGCATTAACCTCAGCTCCCGTCAGCTCCCCACCCTGCAGGGCTCATGAGCAGCAGTTCTCAATCAGGGCCGGGTGGGCCCCCGGGGGGACACTGGTCATGTCTGGAGGCATTTTTGGTGGTTACAAACAGAGGAATGCTACTGGCATCTAGTAGGTGGAGGCGAGTGAGCCTGCTAAACGTCCTTCTATGCACAGGACAGCCTCCACAATAAAGAATTCTCTGGTCCCAAACATCCACAGTGAAGAGATGGAAAAGCTCTGTAGTAGACAAAGCAAGGGCTTCAGCTGCCAGGGAAACCGGGGTTCTTGGAGTCAGGCTTTTAACAACCTAAAACCTCAGCTTCTTTTTTTTTTTAAGTGAAACTTTTTATTGAAGTGTAACATACACACATTAAAGTACAGAGGTCATAAGTATACAGCTTAATTAATTTTCGCAAAGTAAACACATACCTTGAGAAATAAACAGACCATCCCAGCACCTGAGATGCTCTCCTTGCATCTCCTTTTAAGGGTGACCACTATCCCATTTTCTATTACTGTTAGGTTTGTCTGATTCTGAACTATGTTCTCTTTGGTAATGGGCTTCTTTGTTCAACATTATATTCGTGAGACTTATCCAGGTTGCTGTATTTAGTAGTGGTTCATTCATTTACATTCTATTAAATAAGCATTCCACAATTTATACGTTTTACTCGATATATTTTTGGGTTGTCTCCATTTTGAGGCTATTATCAATAGGGCTGTTATTAAAATTCTTATATGTCTATTTGGGTGCATATTAGTGTAATTAAAATTAAATAATGGGCGATGGTTGCACAACTCTATGAATTCTGAATTGCCAATTTCTGCAAAGAAGCCAGTTGGGATTTTCATAGAGATTGAGTTGAATGTGTAGATCAGTTTGAAGATTAATGCCATCCTAACAGTATTTACTATTCTAACGCATGAACGTGGGTGTCATTCTCTTTATTTAGATATTTTAAAATTTCTTTCAACAATGCTTTGTACTTTTCAATGTATAAACCTTACGCTCCTTTTGTTAATTTTATTACTAAGTATATTATTCTTATGGTGCTGTTATAAATGGAATTGCTTTCTTTTTTTTTTTAACATCTTTATTGGAGTATAATAGCACAGGGAGATCTGCTCATTGCTTTGTGACCACCTAGAGGGGTGGGACAGGGAGAGTGGGAGGGAGATGCAAGAGGGAGGGGATATGGTGATATATGTATGCATGTGGCTGATTCACTTTGTTATACAGCAGAAACTAACACAACCTCCGCTTCTTTATCTTTTAAATGGGGCTAATAATACCTCAGCGGCGTTACTGGGAGGCGGAATCGCACCTAGCAGAGCAGCCAGCAAAAGATGGGTAGTTAATGAGCCCTGCTGTGATCCCCATGCATTCCTTCAGTGTGGCTCCTTGAGGGCAGCAGCGAGCAGCACGCATGCGCGGGGCCTGCAGTGCAGGACATTTTTGAGGATGATAGTGGGTAGGTGGAGAGTATGTGGCTTTGCATTATCCCCTGTGCCGGGCCACAGGAAATGACACCTGAGCCCCACACTGGCACTTGCCTGGGGCCGTGTGGGCTGGTGGGTGGGTCCCTTCCGGGGCTGGGGGTGGCTGAGAGGTGGGCAAATTCAGCCTGTGGTCAGCTCCAGGATGCAATGCCCTGGGAGAGACTCACATGGGCACCTGCTGGGGGTCAGAGGTTATTCGAGGTGTGGGAGGGTGAGCAGCCCGGAGCCCGGGTTTCCTGGGCACAGGTTCTAGAAGCCTCCTTAGGGTGGGCAGCTCCCCCTCGGAGACAGGAAAGGAGGCCTGGCACCCTGATGAAGCTGCCCCAGATCTCAGGCCCGGGGTTCCTGGCAGGGCGAGGGCGTGGCAAGAAGGCAGCTGGGGCGCAGCCAGCTGTGGGCGCCAAGGCAAACAGCCTCCTCCCCACCCCACCCCTAACGCCAGCTGCGGAAGGTAGGAAGGGCACAAGCCAGCTGAGGCCAGGTGAATTACCTGCTCCCAGCCAGGCTGGCAGATTAAAGGGGCTTGGACCCCACCCTCTGCCTGGGCCCCAGCCGTACACACAGATATACACTCCCCAGCCTGCCTGCCGTTCAGCTGAGGGAGACAACACGGGCTTGGCCCAAGCAAGCAGGGGCATTGTCAGTGGCTGGCAGACGAGAAGGCCTCAGAGCGCCCGCCTGCCCGGGAGTCTCAGGCCTGATTTAGAGTCAATGCCAAAGCCAAGCCCTTTGAAGAAGCTTTCTCTGGGCAGACCACGGAAGCCATTTAGAACCAGCCTTTCCCACCTAGCATTTCGCTGCCTTATTGCTCCTGGGACCCTCCCACTCCCCCATTGGGCTCCCACGTCTCCCTCCAGCAGAAAAACTGTCAGACCAGGAAGAGAGAGGCCAGGGCAGCCGTTACAATCCTGGCAGCGCATCGCAATCACTGACCCCAGCCACCCCTGGTCCCAACTCCCAGCACCGAGTGGGGCCCAGGAATCTGCATTTTCAAAAGGCCAGTTAATTCTGCTGCTCTTGGGGAACTCTGAGCTGATCCAACCCTCTCATTTTTTTTTTTTAGGTGGTAGACACTGAGGCCCAGCTCAAGATACCCAGAACCTTTGCGATCTAATTTTCCTTCCGTTTCTTTCTCTCTATCCAGTCTAATCTTGGCAGTCCAAGTACCAAGACATGGAAGAGAAAGAAGTGCTTGTCTCTCAAGATGGGGGTGGGGGAGGGAGCGATGCAGGGGGACTCAAGTGAAGATGCCTGCTGGAGGGCAGCATGGCTATGTCGGGCTGCCCTGCGGGAGGACTGAATGAGGCCGCGTTTATAAAGCACTTAGCAAGCCCTAGACACATGTCTGGTCCTTCCCTCCCCGCCCCCGCAAGGATTCACTGTCCTTTCCACAAATATTTACAGATTATCCACCATGGGCCAGGCACCGTTCTAAGCAGGAGAGACAGTGGTGACCAGGACAAAAGCTCTCTAGTGGAGTTTATACTCTGGTGAGGAAAAACATATAATAAACAACTAAATAAATCAGAAAATGAAAACAGTTGTGCTAGAAGGGCATTTCAATGGGGGGGGTGGTGAGGGAAAGGGACTTATGAGGCCCATGGCAAGGACCTCTTTACACTCCTGCTGCATCAACCTCTCTCTCTCACAGACACACACACCGTTCCGAGGTCCTGCACCAGAGCCTCCAAATTCTGTTTGATCCTAACCTGCAGCAAGTCAGTCTCCCACTACCGAAGGCCATTAGCAAACCAGAAAGAAGCTGGCCGATTGAAGGTCTGCGGGCCCCTTCACTCCTTCTCGGCAGAAGGGTGCAGAGGCCAGAGACATCACATGACGAGGAGAGTCACCCTCCCGGAAGCCAGCTCAGCTGATGGAGATGGGACCTTAAGGGCCTCAGCCGACCCTCAGCCAGGCCCCACCTCAGAGCTCCCCATCCCTCCTTCCCGGCTGCTGAGGCCTCCACCTGAGGCTCAGTAAAAGCGTGCCAAGGACACGGCCAACCCCAAGGCGACCTCCACCAGCAAGCCCTCCTGGACTGGCTCCCATGTCAATAGGTTTTCCCTTTAGATCTCCTCCCTCAGAGACTCCTGAGGCTTACTCAGGCTCTGCAGGAAATTGCTTCGTAAACTGCAAAGCACTACAGAACTGTGGGTTCCTGAAGGCCATGATGCTGTGATTCAAGCGAGGAGAAAGGCACCAGCTTCCATGCCATAGCCTCCCCGCCAAACACACATACCCCTGGAGCTCTGGAAAGGGAGGAGGAGGTGCTGGATGAAGCTGGAAATGGAAAGGGCAGGCCTGGGAAGGCCTTCTCCGGCTGTCACCCAGCCTCTCCAGAGCCGGCTGGGATCCCCAAAGAGGATAGAACAGTCAGGGGTGGGAAACCCCCTCAGCCATTCAGGGTCATCCAGTCTTGGAGGTTCAAAGAAGGGCTTATTTGAAGGGAGAAACGCTCTGGACATCACAGCGCCCCCCACTTTCGGCCACACGAGTATGGTTTTAAAAAACAATCACAGAAGGATAATGCTTGAGGGGCTTCGAGCTGACCTGACCAGGCAAAATCCAGTGGGTGCTGCGGAGCCGGGACCTGACGGGAGGGTCCCTGTTTCCATTCCCACATAGTACCCAGGAAGGAAACGGGGTCGCTGCAGAGATAACTAGGTTCCAAGGCCCACGGTGGGCTCACCTGTTGCGCGCGGGTGGGCACCTGGTGTTTGGGGGTAATAGGGGCCGTGCGTGCCTATGTGCGTGCGTAGGTGTGCGCGCACGTGTGCTCAGGCTGCGTGTTCGGGGGCCGTGCGTACGTGTGTATGCGGTGCGCGCGCGTGTGCCCCGCGTGTGCACGGGCGTGGCGGCGGCGGGCGCGCGACCCGGCCGCGGTAGTGCGTGCCCGTCGCTCTGCGCACCCGCCCGCCCGCCCGCCGGAGCGCAGCATCGCCTCCGGCCAAGAGTGTGCATGCGTGGGGTGAGTGAGCGAGTCGGGGGGCCGGGCGGGGTGGGCTGCGGAGAGCAGCGGCGGGGACGCCGCCGTTCCCAGGACGCCCTGGCACCGGGCCCAGCCCCCAGACCCCGCGGCGAGGCAAAGCGGCAGCTGGGGCCGGCCGGCGCCCCCCTTCGCAACAGCTGGACGCGGCCCGGGGGGCTGCGGGAGCGGAGAGGAGGGGGCGTCGGGAGGGGCCTGTAGGCTGCCGGGCTGAGCCCCGCGTCCTCCCTCCCGGGTGCTGGCCGCGGGGGGTGGCCGCGGAAGGGCGGGGCCCCAGGGCGGGCGGCCGGCGGCCCTCGAGGAGCCCCGAGAACAAAAGGAGACGGCGACGGCTCCTCCGTGGTCAAAACAACCTGCGCTGGCGGCGGCCCAAGGCCCGGCCGCGGCCTCGGAGCTCTTCACCTTAACCCCTTCGCCGCCGCCTCCTCCTTCCTGCGCCTCGTTGGAGGCCGAGAGGGGCCGGCCCTCCCCGGGAGCGGGCGAGGTGCGGGCTCCCGGCCGCGGCCGAGCAGAGGCGGGACGGGACCCAGGCACGCCGCGCTCCCCGCTGCCCTCTTCTCCCCGGCACCTCGCGCCTCCTCCCTGCCCCGCCCCCTTTCCCACCTGGATTCCGGGTAGACTTGCCAACTCACTGCTACGTGAGGCTGGGAGGGGTGCGGGGGACTCAATACAATCTGATAGCTCCCGCAGACGTTTTTACACCCCAGCTCTGCTACGCTTTTACAGGCGGCGCGCTCCGCGCCCTGCGAGCGGGGGAGAGAGGTGCGTTCTCTCGCAGGGTGCGGGCGCAGGTATGGCGCGACCTCAGGCACACACCGCCCTGGCGGCTGGATTCCCTAAGACCCCCACTCCTCCCCTAATCCCAAGTGCCCAAAACCTCTCTCGGCACCCACTGCGCCCAAGACACAGGCTGCTCCTGCACCGCACTCTGGGGCCGGGCAAGACCTGCACGGGCCCCGAGGGCACCCAGCCCGGCCGGGAGCTGGAGCCAGGGTGGGACGGAAACCCCCGCCGAAGACTGGCGTGGCTGCCACCACCGGTGCGCGAGCTCGCTCCTCCCGTGCAAGCCGGGTCCTGGACAGGACCTAAGCTGTAGCCGAAGTGGGCTCGGGAGGACGCGCTGCCTGCTGCCTCGGCACCACCCCAGCCCTCTCCCTTGGGCTAGAAGGGGGCTTATTCTCGGGTTCCTGAGGGGTGGGAGACAGGACCACACACACCTTCCCCTGACGCCCAAAAGCTCGGGGATCTGAGATCGCCCCTGGGAAAGAAAGGCACCGCTGCCCCCTCCTCTTAGAGCCTGGCACGTCCCCGGACCTCGCGTCCCAGCCCTCGGAGGTCACCTAGCGCCCGGCGCCAGACCCAGGGGCTGCATGGGTCCAAAGTTCACTGCAGCGAAAGGAGGGGGCGATCAGGGGGTAGGGGTCGGGGGTAATGAATGAAGCGAAGCAGCCCCAGCCGCCGTCGCAACTCACCTCGGCGCTGACCAGACGCAGGTAGCAGCAGAGAGACAGGAAGAGCGCCCAGCAGCGATTCATGCCGACTCCGGGCCCGGCCCCGCGGGGCCCCGGACGCGTGGACCGAGCGCGCCGCCCCCGCGGCCAGGGTGGGGGGCGGGGGCTGGGGAGGGAGGTGGGCTCTGCTCGGGTCTGCGGCGATCAGGCGCTCAGGCCGCTGCAGCCGCCGCCGCGGCTCACCCGCATGGCCCCCGGGCGCCGCCGCCCCCAGCCCGGGCTCCGTCGTTGGGGGGTTGGGGAGGACCTGGGCGCCGGACCAGGGTCCGAGGCCGCTACCTGGGCGGATCCCGAGCCCGAGCGAGCATCCACGGCCGGGGGGCTGCGTCGCGAACCAGCCGAGGCGTCTAGCCGTGTGGGGGCGCCCAGGGGACTCCAACCTCAACGAGGAAAAAGAACACGGCAGTCGATGGTTCGTCTTCGCTCGCCGGCTAAAGGCGTTTTCCTCTGCCCGCCGGCTTAGGTTTTTTGCAACATTTTCTGGAAAGGCCCCCGAAGTCGGAAAGCGCAGAGCTGGGCACCTCAAAGCCAAAGTCTCCCCCAAAAAACTTTTTCCAAAGTTGGCTTTGCAGCGGCGGCTCGAGTACCCGGGCAGGGAGAGGTGCAAACTCCCGCCCGGGCCGGGTGGGGGGGCCGGAGCGTGTGCGCCCTGGCGCGGGGCCCGGGCGGCGGGCACGGCTGCTCCGCGCGCGCGTCGTGCCCGCTGCGCGCTGGACCGGGCCCGGCAGACAGGTGGACGCGGCGCGAGTCGGTCGGTCCGTCTGCCCGCCCGCTCGCCGCTCTGGGCGTCCTCTGCGGGCTGCGAGTTGCGGCTGCTCCGGCTTTCTCTTTGCAACGAGGCTGGAGGGTGGGCTTTTTTTCCCCCTTTTTGCGCGTGTGTGTCTGTGTGCGCGCGCAAAATATCCCTATCTCGGGAATGAAAGAAGGGCGCTGGCGGCCAGAGGGGAGCCCTCAGGGAGGCAGCGGGGGAGGCTGCGGGCGCACGGGGAGGCAGGCGGGCTGCTCCCAGCGGCAGGAGGAGAAGTTGCCACCCTTTCAGCTGTTCCGGCCTTTATAAAGGAGAAGGGAGAGTGCGAGAGGTGGGTGGAGACAGCCTTTCCTCTTCTGGCCGAGAGTCAGTACCGGGAGGGGGGAAGGGGGGCGGGAGCTCCGGGAGGGCCTGAGGCGAGGATGGGGTGCCTAGGGGTTTCCAAAAGCCCAGCAACCCCTCCGCCCAGGAATATGGTCCCTGGGAAGGGAGCACTAGGAGCAACCAAACGCTGGGCCCCTCAGCACAGTGTCTGTGGCCTGGTTTCTAGCCCACGTGGTTGGGGGCAGGGGTGTCTCCAAGGCCGCTGGCTTGCAGAAGTGCAAGCCCGCACCTCCAGGACCAGACATTTGCACACCGTAGCACAGGTGCTAGCATGGTGGTGAAGGGCTCAGGCTCTGCAGATCCTGCCCTGGTGCTGAGTAGCTGGGTCACCTTGGGCAAGTCACTTCCTTTCTGTGCTCCTCCATCTCGCCTCAAAGTGGGATAGGGTTATCGTGAGGACTTAATGGCAGAAAGGGCAAAAAGCATCCAGCCCCCAAAAAGCCACAAGGTGATCACACAAACCCTGCAGCCAGTACCATTCAGCTGAAAGCTGGGTGCACGTCTCCTCCTCCTAGCTGGTTGCCTGGCACACAACAGGCGTTGCTGGCATTGGTTGAATTTGAATTTGTTGAACTGCAGAGTCACACAAACCTCCACAACCCTGCAGCTTCCTTGCAGGGCCGCCATCATGATCCTCCAGTCACCCTGATGTTTACTACCTCTCTCAGCCCACAGGTTGGAGACCCAGGACCCCCCACCCATGCCAGCATTCACACAGTTAACGCCTTCCACCCCCCAGCTCCGGGAGCTGCTGTGTCCCTTCCTTCAGCAGTCATACGCTGACAGTCACAGAGTCACACGCTTGCACGCTGAGCCCAGCACCCACCACGAGACCCACTCGCCGCATCGCCCAGCTCCTGGCTTTCGGACACCTTTATCTGGTCCCGTTGTGCTGTCTGTGTCATCTGCCCTTTGTACCCAAACATCCCTACGGGGTGGCAGCCTGCTCCTCACATGTGCACACACCCTTAGTCACTGAGACAGGCGCACTCACCGTCTCTTCATGATTTGTCCTCTCGGGCCTGAGCAGGGGCAGCAGGGAGGGAGGATGTCCCAGGAGGGCCTCTCTACAAACAGCCACACGCACCCGCCCTCTGCCCATTACTGCCTAGGCAGCATGGCACAGTGGCCAAGAGGCAGGCCAGGGGCAGGTCACCTTGGTTCAAATATGCAACGGCCACTTGCTGGCCAAGTGTCTCTGGGAAGTTTAACTTCTCCGTCCCTCGATTTCCTTCCCTATACACTGGAGAGACAAGTAAATTGGAGGGAGGGAGGGACTTGCAAGAGGCATGGGAAATTTTCAGGGGTGGTGGAAATGTTTGTCATCTTTGCTGGTGATGACGAGCTCACGAGTGTTCACACATATCTAGACTGGTAAGTGCTTTACTGTAGCTCAATACAGTCGTAGAAAGATTTTTATCTACTTCATAGAGTGGTCTGGCAGCTCAGACAAAGTAATCCACGTGGAAGCACAGAGCAGGGTGCCTGGCACATGGAGTGCATCATTCCTTCGACGAGGCTTTTGCATGTTCCCTCAGACACCGGAACAGACACTGTTCCAGGCACGGGGGAGACGGCATGATGCTGATACTGCCCTGGAGGAGCCCCCGTGCAGAAGGACAGACAGATGCATAAACAGATAAATTAGGAGACAGGGGGACAAGGGAGATGGGGTGGAGGAGATAGGAAGATAATCCCAAAACACAAGATTTGAAGTCTAGAGACTTAGAGATAAAACCCTGCTCCACTGGACAGCTAGGTGTTCTTGACCCTGATCTTCTGTACCCTTGTTTATAATTGACAATAGCTACCACTATTATTTTTGAGGTGTCCTTACGGTTGGTAGTGTTCGTCTTACTCTGCATGTGGTTTCTCAATGCTCCAATGAGATATGTTTACTCTTATCTTATGAATGGAGACATCGAAGCACAGAGAGGTGAAGCAACTTGTTCAAGGTCACATAGCCACAGAGTTCAAGGTCACAGAGTGGTGGAGTCAGGACTGGAACCCAAGTAGTCCAGCTGTAGAGCCCACGCACTTGCTTCAAGCCACCATGCTGCGCTGTGTCCTGGCGGCGGTGACGGTGACGGCAATGACACTTCTTACCAGGGCTTCGGTGAGCGTCAAGCACGCGAATACCTGCAAAAGCACTTTGCCAGCTGAGAGTGCCGTACCAATAGGAGCTCTGACTCACATGCAAAGTGCTGTAGGAGCACAAAGAGGGACCACACAGCTCAGCCTCAGGGGGCGTGTGATGAGCGAAGGCTCCTGGGGGCAGCAGCATCGAGCACCTACGGTTTGCGGGCCCTGTGTGACGCACTGGGAAGTGGAAAGCGGAAGGAGAGCCGGTCCTGGCACTCTGGGACCGCCAGGCTCTTGAGTGAGGCAGACATAAATTGAGATGGCTTTGTGCACTGGTTAGAAGCGGCAGGACTGGGACAGCAGAGGCGGCAGGGACCACATGGCACCTGGGCCTGAGTGCCATGCTGAGCAGGACCCCTCTCCTGTAGCACCTCTCCTTGCAGACGCCATGTCAATGTTGGGGGTGGGGGAAGAACACCCCCTCCTTTTCCTCCTGTCAGGCTCGGCTTAGCCGACACCTCCTCCAGGAAGACCCCCCAGACTTGGTGCTTGCCCTGGGTCCCCAGAGCATGTCCCCCACAGTATTGTCATTGTCCATATATGGCTCTAGCACTAGACTGATACCCATTCCAGCTCCAGCCGTACAATAGTTGCTCAATAAATGTCTGCTGAAGGAACAAATGAATGAGTAAACATCTTGCCTGTTTCTTCCTGGCCTGTTGGTTCCACCCGCCTGAAGGGTGGAAAGAGCTGGGGGGCGAGCTTGTAACATGAGTCTCTAAACTGAGATGCGCGGGATATCTGAGGGGCACTGCCCTCACAGACCCGGGAAGACCCCAACCCATCTATGGCACTGGGACCGCTGAGGAATCAGGCTTTCCAGGAGGGCTGGGAGCGGGTTTTGCAGGGTGGGGGGGCCACACTCCCATAACTCGCACCCCTTCCACTCCCAGTAGGTCTGAGCCACGTGGAAAACCGAGGGGCCACAGCCCTCAGCTAGGTGCTGGAGGGGGCCTGCCCAAGGCTGGGGGCTTTTGGACTGTGTTTAGAGCAATCTAAGCTCTCGTCCGTTTAAAGCATCTCACACCATGGGATTGGGGGCCAGGGGCTGAGGAAAGAGCTGGCTTCAATCCCGCGGGCAGACTTGTGCCCTCAAGTCCGGAAGAGTGGGGGTGACGTGTCCTGGGCATCGCCGCTCTGCTGAGGGAGCGCTGGGAACACCCGCGCCAGGCAAGTTTGCTTTTCCCAGCTTGACGGAAGAGGAACTGGACCTCCAAACTGGGGACAGTCCAAGGCCAGGCCACAAACGGCCTGAGACCCCAGCCCAGGTTATATGATGGCAAAGTGCATCCTCTACGCCCACGCCCTGTAGCTGCCATCAGCTCCCCCAGCCCCCTCACTGGCCGGTCCCCTGACTCCCCATGAACAAGGCCTTTGCCCTTGCTTCACCCTCACGGTCACCCAGGGAGAGAGGTATTACATCGCATGTGCTCATTTTACAGATGAGGAAACTGAGGCTTAGAGAGGGCAAGGGACAAGGCTTCCCGGCAGAGACTGCCTGGGTTCAAAGCCCCGCTCTACCATTTACTAGCCTGTGACCTTGAACAAGTCACTCGACCTTTCTGAGCCTCAGTTTCCTCATCTGTAAAACGGGGATGACTATAGTAATTATGGCGTCAAACGAGTTACCACATCCTGTGTTGAAAGCAGGAGTGGGCACTCCAAGTAGGTTGTCGGTTATCCCTGTGATCACTGTTATTTCTCCAAGCTGCACGCGTACGTGCACGCACACACCCACCTGTGAGTTCCAGAGGCAGGGCTAGGAGTGGAGCGCACCGCTGGGAAGGCCACAAGCATGTCACCTTGGGGCGGGGGTGGGGGTGGGAGGGGGGAATGTCCTTACCTAGGGCCCCACCACTTCTGTTAGAGACCCCCCCACCCTGGTGAGGCCGTGGCCGCTGTGGCCGTGAGTAACAAGGAGGCAGAAGAGACCCCAGGAAGGCAGATAGACAGACCCCCTGCCCTCAGGCCTAGGGAAGCCTGGAGGAGCCCACCACACTGCCTCTGCGGCCTTGGGCCTCGTGTCCTGTATACAAAGGCAAGGGAAGCGTCGTGTTTGTTTTCCTGGGGCCAAGGCAATGCATTTTTAGCTCCTTCAGTCTCCAGACAAGGAAGAGGATGTTTGGACGGGCAGCTCTGATCTACCTGTCCTGGAAGCTGGCTGGAAATGGAGTGAAGCGCCCCAGGGTGAGGGGAGCTGGGCCAGACAGGCTGGGAGATGACCCCACCTGGGACCTGGTTGGCTCTCCCTTAGAGAAGGGTCATTCTCACTGTACCTTTCGGTGCTCACCTGCTGGGCCTGGAGCACCCTGATCATCGTGACAACCTCACTTCCAGAGCATTCGCCCTGGGCCAGGCCCTGGGCCAGGAGCTTTACCGGAACTGACAGCATTGAGAGAAGTACAGCAATTATTACCATTTTAGCAGCAAAGGAACAAGGCTGGCTGTGTCCTTACCTGCTTCCCGGAGGGCTGGTGCTCTTGTCATCGTGTTCATACCTGGGGGAGGGGGCACTGAGGCTCAGAGAGGGATACTAGCTTGCCCAGCATCACCCAGCAAGGAAGTCACAGTGCCAGGATTTGAATCCAGGGCTGTCATGCCCAAACCCACACTTTTGCCATCTCCCTGTTACATGGTGCCTCCCTGTGTGGCCTGGATCAGAGCCGCCCAGCTTTTCATGTCACTTTGCACGCAGAAAAGTAAACAAATTCTGCAAGCTAGATGAAGGAGGCTGTGCAGGGCTGGACGCCGTGGCCCCCGGAACCCGCCCACCACCCCAGGGCCAGGAAACTGCCTGCAAGATCTGGGTTAGCCGGCCCTCTCCAAATCAGGGTGTCCTGGCTGCCGGGTGCTCAAGATTTGAGTAGGAATTCTGGAAGGGATGGGGACAGGCAGGTAACAGGCAGCCCCCCTCGGTGGGGGTCCAGCTAGGACAGCACACAGACCCTTACCAGCTTTCCAGAGGAATATATTTGGAACTACAGGAAACATAAAGGGCCTGTCCAAAGAATGGGAACCCAGCCACGGCGTAAAAGTCACAAGTTTTTCATCAATATTCATAAGAGCAAATGTTGACATGGCACTCACTTTCTTGGCAACTTGCTCCAAGCCCTTCAGGTGTATTCACTCAGTTAAGCCTCGAGAGAGGAGCCGTGATCACCCCCATTTTACAGATGGGGAAACCAAGGCCTGGGGCAGCTCTGCAAGGTCAGGGATGAGTGAGGGCAGAGCTGGGGTTTGAACCTCGGCAGCCGGTGCCAGCATCACTCTCTGGATATCTACGCCCATCTGCCAGCCAGGCAAAGAGGAAAACACCCGAGTGCCCAGTTCACCTGAGCCTTGCCCTCACTCACCCACAGGTTTTGGCCTAGCTCCACCCCTCTCTGGGGGGCATTGGCACCCCTTCAGCAAGGGCACCCCTTGCTGAAGGAGCCTCATGAATGACGCCCCCCCGTACCGGGCAGGGGACCCTAGAGGCTGCTAGAAAGGAAATGCACGTGGGCGGTATGCATGGTCCTGTCCTGGTCCTCCTCTCTCCCTTGCCTCAGCTTACCACCCGCATCCCCATCTCCCACCACCGCCGTTAGGAAGCTCCCCTTTGGGAGGAGGTCTGACACGGCTTCGGTGTTCAAGACCCTGACCCCGCAGTACAAGCCGCGGGCATTCACAAGGGACACCTGAGGTTCAGAGACATCATGTGACTTGCCCAAAGTCACACAGTGAGTCAAGGACAGAAATGGGTGACAGTCTGCCAACTCCAGGGACCCCTGTCCCTCCTCTGCAGTGGAGAAGGCCCCCAGGGCAGTGATTCTGGAAGGGTGTTCCATGGGAGAGGGCCGGAAGCACATGGGTGGGAGGGAAGGGGCTGGGTGAGGCTGGGGTTCACGAGGAATAGCCGATGGCTTATTTTTACCGGAAATCACACCTTTACTCGTGGTGTCCCCTCCCACAGTGCCCTTCATGCTCCTCTCCATCCCAGGTCTCACCCACTTCCTCTCCCAGCCTGCCTGCCCGCTGGGAGCTTTTCCTGGGGGTGAGTTCTCTTCCCTTCCCCTAGCACGTTGTCCCTTCCCACCACTGCCTGGAGGCCACTCGAGGCTATTGCCACGTCCTTAGGTGTGTCTTAGGTCCTCACCAGGGCGAGTTTCTTGAGGGCAGGGACTGTGCGGGGTGGGGGGGGGGAGGGGGGGGTTGGGGGGATGCTGGGTGCGGGAGGGAAGGGTTTGGATTGATGGACAAGGACCCTGCTGGGTAAGCCCCGCAGGCCTGCCTTTGAGACCCTGCAGGTGCCAGTTACTGGCTGTGTGTCCTTGGGCAGGGCATCGACCTCTCTGAGCCTCAGTTTCTTCGTCTGGAGTCTGGGATAGCCACATTTGCCTTGCAGGGCTCCTCTGAGGATGGAATGGGAGAAATGTTGTGAAGGCGCCAGCCCAGTGCCCGGCACCGCGCGCTTTAACGCGCAGTGCAGTTAGTACTTTTTCATCGCGGTCTAGACCTCCACGGTCGCTCCTCACATGAGGCCCACCAACCAGCAGCCGCATCCCCAGGGGGCTTGTTAGAAATGCACAGTGCCAGGCCTACCCTATACCTGCTGAGTCAGAATCTGAATTTGAAGAAGACCCCTGGTGATCCATGTGCACAGTTTGAGAAGCACTGACTTCAAAGCATGGGTCCAAAATGGTCCAACATCGTGATTTCACTGCTCAACCCCTGAACCACCTGACAATCCAGGGAGAGCAAAGTATATTATCCCCATTCTACAGACAAGCAAACTGAGTCCTAGAGAGATCACACAACTTCCCTGATTCCCACGATCAGGAGGTGGCCAAGCCAGATGTAAACCACTGCTATGGGCTTCAGAGCTACACCTGCTGGGCTAGCCATCCTGGGCCAGTCCAGTGCTGGGCTTGGAGGACAGTCCAAGACCTCAACGTGCTTATCTGCCTAATGGGGTCGTAACACACTCTGGCCGTGTGGTGCCCCGGAGCTGTCCTCACAGGGAATTGGCTGTTGCACTGCCAGCTCACCTCTCTGGAGCCCCCTGCCCTTGAGGGGCTTACAGGCTGAGGCAGGCAGGTGGAAGACAGAGAGACCGGGACAACTGTACAAACACCCTCAGGCGGTGCTTATATAAGTCAACAAGCAAACAGAGGGCAGGCCGGCGGGAGTGACTAATCGTCTCAATAGTAACCAGCATGGCAGCGGGCATAACGCTCCCTGGCCACCAGGCGCAACCCTGCTGAAGCCACGGAGTTGTCACCAACGGACCCAGTGGGAACTTGAGGCCCAGCGAAGCTGGGCCACCTTCCTCCTCCCTCTCCTCCTCCTCCCCCATCCCCGCTTCGCGGCTCTGAGGGGATCTCCTTCATTCTTCCTGGGACGTGAACCGTTCTGAGGAGCCCAGAGTTCACAGCCAGCCTCCACCACATCCCAGCTGTGTGACCCTCGGCTAGTCCCTGCCCTCCGGGCCATAGATGAGGATGATTCTGGAACCTTCCACATTTGGTCACGAGGTTAATCCAGCGACCGAATGTAGGTGCTTAACACAGAGAGAGCGCTGGGTAAACGGGAGCTGTGGTTGTCTTTTTTTTTTTTTTTTTTTTTTTTTGTGGTACGCGGGCCTCACACTGTTGTGGCCTCTCCCGTCGCGGAGCACAGGCTCCGGACGCGCAGGCTCAGCGGCCATGGCTCACGGGCCCAGCCACTCCGCGGCATGTGGGATCCTCCCAGACCGGGGCGCGAACCCGGCTCCCCTGCATCGGCAGACGGACGCGCAACCACTGCGCCACCAGGGAAGCCCAAGGGAGCTGTGGTTGTGATTCCCCTCACTCGGACAAGGCGGTCCCCACGGGTTGCCCCAGAGGGAAGCACCATGGGGAAGACCATACCCTTATTACAGATGAGAAAACTGAGGCTCAGAGAGGGAAACTGACTCCTGTAAGGTCACCCTGCCCGTTAGAGTTGGAGCAAAGCAGGATTTGAACTTAGGTCACAGGACTCCCAGGGCAGCGCTCAAGGGGAGGGTAAAACAAAGGTCAGAAAGGCAGACCCCTCCCCAAGTGCCACCCACCCAGAGTGAGATCTTTTCTCCTGTGGGCTCTGGTGGGGGGACGTGCGGAGATGGGCGTGTGTGTCTGTGTGATGTCGGGGGAGGACACGGGTCTTTGTGCATGTGGGCATCCGTGTGTGTCCATGAAAGCACACAGGCCTGGGAGTCAGGGAGGACGAAAATGCCCCGGGCAGCCGGCGATGGCCCACATGGGGTACACTCAGCACCAGCCCCTAAGGTCACTGGGGCCCTGTGTGCAGACATCCGGGGGGCTTCCCCTCCCAGAAGACCACCACAGGGTAGAGGATGCATCTCGGCCTCCACCTATCATTTCTCCGTCCATCCCCCACCTCTCCCAGCTCCTTCCTGTTTTGATGGAAGGAAAAAATTTCAGCTTTTTCCTTCTTTATTTTTCCAGACGGGTGACTCGCTCTGGAAAGGAATTCCCCCCTCCCCAAACCATCATAATACCTATAAATCGATGCCATAGATACAGGCCCATCCTGTTGTGCTGGGATAGTCACCGCTATTTTTGGGCGCTTTATGGGGGTGGTACCCCAGGGGAGGGGATATGGTAGGAGGGGGCTCAGTTGTCTTTTCCCAGTCCACATCCCCCCTCCCAGATTCCTCCCCACCCCCACCCGTCCTGCCTGCCTGAGTTCTGGGAGGAGGGAAGGAAGCCTGCTTAGCCAGGGTATAAATAACTCAGGTGGTTACTCAGCTCCTGAGAACATGATAACATGAGTCATGATGTGAAATCAAGAGGAGCAGTGAACAGCCTTGAGCCACCGCCCCGGGCCGGGCAGCGGGGCTGCAGGCAGAGGAGGTCTGGTGCCTGCAAACCCGCAGTGGGCAGAGCCCAGGAGGATGGGCAAAGCTGCCATCCCACGCATGGTCTCAGACAAGCCTCTTCCTAGCTCAGACCCTCAGTTCACTCACCTGGAACACGGGGCAGGGTGGACTGGGTGGGCTTCATTCCCAAAGCCCTCCCTGAGCTGGGAAGAGGACGGAGAGCAGGGGCCAAGTTCTGAGCATCGAAGCCTTGGGTCCTTTCCCTTCACCTGTCACAGTCAGTGGGAAGAGCAGGTCTCTTGGAACTTCTGGTCCCCTTCCCCCATTTCCAAGGCACTTGGACTTCCAAGGACTTGCAGGATGGGTTGCGGTTTAGACGGGAGCACAAGGTTCCTGGCACTTGGGCTGCTGAGCCTTCCCCCACCAGGGTGGCCGGGAACGAGGGACAATCCCCACCCTCTTTTGGCCGCCCGGCTGCGGTGTGGACATGAGGCATGGGTTCAGAAACAGGACACCCTCAAGGATCACCGGCTTAGCCAGTGTGATCAGTCCAGGCAGCTAGGCCAGGCTGCTGGCCCAGTCCCGGGCTCTGCAGGCGGGGGTGGGGGGGGTGGTCAGAAGGCAGCCCCAGCCCACACTGCCTGCTAGCCCAGGGAAGTCCTCAGCTTCATCTCCAGAGCAGGGCAGGCCTGGACCCCATGTTGCCATGGCAACAGGTTCTGGAGCCTGCGCAGGCTGAGCCACCCTCTCCTTTCCCCCGGTGGCTGCCTGGCCCGCTGGGGAGAGGGCTATGCTGGGGAGAGGGCACTTGTCCTGGTGGGAGGCCCGCAGGCTGGGGGCACAGCTGATTGCTGTGGACCCCGGATGGGAGTCAGGATACAGGGCATCTCTGTGGCCTCCGGCAACTCACTCCTTAAATCTGAGCCCCACCCCGTCTGTAAAATGGCGGAGCAGTGGGGAAGACTAATGGCTGTCCTGGCTGTTGAGAGGGTCGCACGGCGGAGCAGCTGCGATCAGGGCTACCCGGAGCTCCCTTCTCATCTGCGAGGGATCCTCCTTCCCACCTTTGGCCTGAATCCCGAGGGCAGCACCCCCAGCGTCTGCACCCCACCTGGCTCTGCACTGCCGACCCTTGGCCTGGCTTCTCCTCCAGCAGGGAGGGGGCCGCCGCCCCCCCACCCCTGCATGCCCAGACAGCTTGGCATGGCTCAGACCCAGCCATTCAGTGGACAGCCTGCCCTCTGGCCCCTCACAAACAATGGGGACTCCAGGAATATTGTCCTGCCTGGGCTGAATCAAATGCTCTAAATTTAGCCCATCTGATGCGTCCTCTGCTTCCTGCCCCTGCTGCCCTCCTTTCAAGGCGATGAGGTCACCCCGGAACCGCCTGCCCAGCAGCCAGACCCAGGGGTTTTCCAGGTCCAGGGCTGCGCTTTTGCTCTTGGGGAACGAAAAGCCAGGGGATCAGGGGTCATGAGTCCTAGTTCCCTCTCTCCCTCCTGTCCTGCCCAGCCCTTCAGGCTGCTTGGTCCAGAGCTGAGTCTCCAGCAACTTTACCACAAGCCGGGGTTGGGGGAGGCCACGGGGGGAGGGAGCAGCGAGCACCCAGGGAAGGGGCTGACATTGACAAACCAGGGGCCTGGATGTGTTGGGAGAAACACAGAGTCTCATCACCCTGTTCAGGAAAGAGGTATTGAGTGCCTGCTCTGTGCTGGGCCCAGTGCTGGGAAAGAAGATAACCCTGCCCTCCTGGAGTAAACAGATCAGAGGAAAAAGGACAATCAGCAAGTAAACAATAAGTGACCAAGATCGTCTCCATTGTGACACATGTTATGAGGGAAAGAAATCAGAGATGTGATCGCAAAACGTGGGCAGAGGGCCCGGGTTTAGAGAAAGGGGGCAGGGAAGGCCTCTCTAGAGGGGACATTTGAGCTGGGTCTTGGATGACCAGAAAGAGCTATTGGAAGATCTGGGTGGTGCCAAGACCTCCAGGCCGGAGGAAGGACAAGGGCGGACGCCTTGGAGAGAAGAAACTTGTAGAGTTGGGGCAGCCGGGGGGCCAGGAGACCACTCCCGGTGGGGATGAGGGTGGGCAGTTGCAGGAAAAGGAGGCAACAGGGGGCCAGATGGAGCAGAAGCCAGGGTAACGTTCCCTGTGTGAGAGGCGCTCCCCTCCCCCAGGACGATGAGCCACGTGCCTGACTCACAGATTGAAGAGAATCTGTTGGCTGCTGGGTAGAGAGACAGGACAGCAAGGAGACCAGGGAGGATGCTGAAGCCTAACGTCGTGACACAATTAAAGCTGTTTTCTAGAGGGCACCTTCAAAATTTACCTGCTTTAGTCCTCTCATGGGTCTCCGAGGCCCAGAAAAGGTATGTGTCTGGCCCAAGGTCACACAGCAAGTTGGAGCTCTGCCTGGAAAACCTTTCATAGGAGGTAGGAAGAGGTGCCTTGCCACCTGAAAAGGATATGTTTTTTCAAGAGCATCCTGTCTGAGAGGCGGCCCTCAGCCCAGTTCTCCCAGTCTGTAGGCTGTGCCGTGGCCCCTGCCTGCTCTGGTTGGGGAGGGGGTGAGTAAACTAGGGATGGCCGAGCCCCTCCCACGGTCCTCCCCCACCGCAGCCCTCTCCCCTCTCAGAAGCCCCCGCTCTCCTGCTCTGCTAAGACTCTGGCGTTGGCAGGGAGTTGTGAGGGCCTCTGGAATGTGGCTTTCCGGTGCCAGCAGCAGTGTGCCAACCTTGGTAGAGGCCTCGGGGGCGGATGGGGGAATCACCGGATCTTGTCTGGAATGGAGTGTCTGTCAGCCGGCAGCCAGGGTAGGGCTGGGCCCTGCCTGCCACTTCTCAGGTGGGGGACATCCCGCACTGGAGCAGACCCCGGGGCTCCCAGAACTGCTGACCTGCTGTCTCTCTACTCGCCATCCCTCCAGGAGCTGGGAAGCTGGTTCCCTAGCAACAGTGCCCCCATCCCACTCTTCCCTCCAGGGCCACATCCTCAGTGCCTCTAGGTTTACCCTGCAACCCTGTTGGGGGCGAGGGGAGATTGTGCTCTTTGAGATTCCTATTACACCAGGAGTGAGGAAAAGAGCTTTGGGCCGAAGCTGATCTAGGTTCAAATCCCATCTCGACAGTGATGGACTTTCTGGGCCTCGGTTTCCTCATCTACAAAATGAAGACGGTCCCCCTGCACAAGGACTCGGGATGAGAATGTAATAAAGTCACCCCCACCCCACCCCCAGGGCCTGGCGCTCTCCAGCGCTCCTTGTCTGTTGGTTCCCTCCCTCCTCTCCCCTCTCCTGCTCGGTTTCCCTATCCCTGTGTCCCCTGGCCGCCTAGGGGGAATAGCAAGCTTCTTTGCTGTGCTGGGACCAGAGACGGGGAGAGATGGAGCACTGGAGTGGCCAGGGGCAGTGCAGCACCTGGTTAGGGTCCTGGCTCAGGAGTCAGACAGACCTCTGTTGAGTCCTGGCTCCTCCACCGATGAGCTGTGTGGCCTTGACCAAGTTACTAAACCTCTCTGAGCCTTGATTTCCTCACTTGTCCAGTGGTAATAATAATAGTGCCTCCCCCACCAGGGCTGTCGGGACATAGCTATCATTGTTAGCGGGTAGGGGAAAGAGGGTATCGGGGTGCCAGTGTGCCCCAGCAGCCCCAGGTTGTTGGAAGCATCTGGTGAGGGTGAGAGGCACACTGGAGTGGCTGAGGAGAGAGCAGCCAGCACCCAGACACCCACCCTCCTGTGCCTCTCATGGCAGGAAAGCTGAGGGGCCAGCAATTCTCTGGGGACCCCCCGCCCTCCCAACTTTGCTGGTGGTGGAGCTGGCGCGGTCTCCTTTTCCAGCCAGATGCCCTTCAGGCCTGGGCCAGGGCTGCCCTCTCCTCCCCTCTGCCAGCAGGGCTCAGGCCAAGATGCCTTTATTTTTAAACCTGCAGACAATGCTTGGCCAGGCACGGCCTCCTGCAGAGGACAGAGAGCAAGGATGGGCTGGAAGCCGCACTTCCGAGGCCGGCACTGCTCACCTCCAGACAGGTGCCAAGGGGACGTGGCCCTCCCGCCGACAGGGGCACAGAGTCTGCTCGGGTTCCTCTCGCCCCAGGCCTTGACCCTGCTCTCCCTCAGGGGTCCAGATTCCAGACTCTTCCATAGTCCCCGTTCCCCTGGCTGGGACAAGCCGCCACCATCAGATGGGCCTGGATGAGGCACACCTGCTGTGCTTGGGTCCCCACAAGGGCCAGTCCCAAGAATGACAGTAGGACCCAGGACACCCGGCCCCTCACAGGGGCCTGGCCCAGATTCCCTTTCCACCGCAGAGCCCCCTCAAGACCAGGCTGGACGTTCCGCGTCTTTGGAAAGGCTCCCCGCGCAGTGCCCTTGATCCACCACCGCCCACTCACACCTCCCTCTGCTCACAGCTCTCCAGAAAACTCCTGCTGAGTCTGTTCCTCAGGAGGACGGTGGGCTTGGCAGTGACCAGCAGCTCGACACTCCTGGAGGGCGGGGCCGGAGCGATGGACCACGAGTCAGGGGAGTGGAGTCTAGTCCTGCTTGGGTCATTAACCACCACGTGACCTTGAGCAAGACCCATAACCATCCTTCTCCCTCAGTTTCCTCTTCTGCAGAACAGGGGTAACCGACCCACCCTACTCCCATCTCAGGGTGGGAGACAGCTTTGTAAGCTCTGGGGTGCTGCACACGTGTGGACACAGGGCCTCTGGATGGGTGGGAGACACTGGAAACCGGTGTCCCCGGGACCTGCTGGTCTCTACGAAGAGCCACAGACACCAGACCCCAGAGCGTGGCTTCAGATCCCAGCCCTCTGTGGTGAGGCTCCGTCTTTAGGTGGGGCAACTACCCAGGTCCCCATCTGTAAAATGGGGTCATGACCTGTCTCCAAGGGCTGCTGGGAGGACTGATTCGCATCAGCTCTTGTCACGTGTGTGGTAGAGCCAAGAGGTACGTGTGTGTGAGTGTGCCCGGGTGTGCACACGCCTCCTCCCGCTGGCGCCTCCTCCTGCTGGGACCCTACTCCCAGAGCCTGGCTCCACCCCGGGCCGCTGGGGAACAGCCTCAAAGGGAGACCTCTCGAACGCATAAAGAAGGTGCGGTACGTATGTGCAATAGAATATTACTCAGCCATAAAAAAGAACGAAATCATGCCATTTGCAGCAACATGGATGGGCCTGGAGATCGTCATACCGAGTGAAGGAAGTCAGAGAAAAACAATTATCATATGATATCACTTATATGTGGAATCTGAAAAAAAAAATGGTACAAATGAACTTATTTACAAAACAGAAATAGAGTCACAGACACAGAAAAAAAACTTAGGGCTACCGGGGGTAAAGTGGGGGATGGGGATAAATTGGGAGATTAGGACTGACATATACACACTACTATATATAAAATAGATCACTCATAGGGACCTACTGTAGGGCACAGGGAGCTCTACTCAATACTCTGTAATGACCTATATGGGAAAAGAGTCTAAAAAAGGAGTGGGTATACGTGTATGAATAACTGATTCACCTTGCTGTACAGCAGAAACTAACACAACATCATAAATCAACTCTACTCCAATAAAAATTTTTTTAAAGGGGAGACCTCTGGGAGGGAGCAATGGTGAGGGGACAGGTCACTGAAGGCCTCGCAATGAGCTGTCTCTCCTGTCTCCCAGGCAGCTTTGGAGTTCTCCATAGCGGCACTGCCTGTTATAGTTCCCGTAGTTATTTCATCTGCCGTCTCCCCGCGCCCAGGAGGAAGGAGATCTCGTCTGTTCTGCCCCCTGCTGTGCCTCAGTGCCTAGACCAGTGCCAGGCACACAGTAGGTGTTCAACAAGCACGTGAATGGATAGTTTGGCGGTTGTCAGCTCTATCGAGGCGTCATGCACCCACGTGAAAGTCACCAGTTGTCAAGCCTCAAATGTGTACAGTGGTGTAACCACCACCTCCATCAGGATGGAGAACATTCCCTCACCCTAAAGGTTCCTTCGGGGCCCTTCCTAGTGAATCTCAGCCCTCGCCCCTGGCAACCACTGGCCCGCCTTCTAGTATGGCAATGTTGCACTTTCTAGAATTCTGTGTAAGCAGGGGAGTGACGCGATCACGCCTGCATTTGCGGAGGCGGTGCCAGCTGCTGTGTGGGTCCTGGCGAGGAGGGCCGAGGGGGATGGAGGGACCCGGCAGGATGGAGGTGACGGTGACAGGCCTGGTCCAGGAAAGGTGGAGGGTTTGAGAGGAACCCTCAGGACCAGGTGAGCATCTGGCTGTGGCGGCCAAGGCGAGGTTTCCACTGGAGCAGCTGACCGGAGGCTGAGCTGACCAGAGGCTGAGGGGGCCGTCACGGAGCAGGAGCTCAGGAGACGTTGCTGGCTTGCCTGGGAGAGAGATGCGCCCAGAGGCACCTGAGTGCGTGGGTGTGCGTGTACTCACAAGCACAAGCACACCTGTGCCCACACACACAAGGAAGAGGGCAGCCCAGGCTCAGGCAGATGGCGCAGAGTTAACAGCCGCCGAGAGGCACAGCCGCTCAAAGCCTGGCTGTTTCCATCTTCCCTGCAGAGGAGAACCTCTCCAGGCTGCAAAGAGCGGAGCGAACACGGTTGGCAAGAAGTGGGGAGGGGAAGCTCTCGTTCACTGAGGCCCGGCCCTGTGAGAGGCATGGCTCACGTGGAAGGAATCCCATCCTTAGGATGTAGCTGCTCCCTCTTACAAATGAGGAAGCGGAAGCGTGAAGATGCTGAATGATTCGGTATCGCTGCCCAGTGACAGCGCTCAAGTGCCGCTTCTTCAATCCGTGACAGATGTGACATGCTCTTCTTACAGCACAACCTTGACCCTCCTCCCGTGGAGACACGCTCCTCCCGTGTTCCCTCTCCTCCAATCTGGATGGACTTGGAATTTGCAAAAGCAATGCTCTGTGGTTTCTGAGCGAGGTCAGAAAACGCAGTGCAGCTTCCGCAGGGTTCTCTCGGGACACTCATCTCTGGAGCTCTGAGCCCCGCCATGCTGGGAGGAAGCCCAACCAGCCCACATAGAGAGACCAAACGGAAGGGCCCAGAGAGGACAGGAAGAGGAGAAAGACACCTGGCCGGCACACACTGCAGCCACCGGCTGCAACTGCATGAGGGACCCTAAGCCAGGCCCCCCCAGCCAAGCCCATTGCAAATTCATGACTCACAGAAACTATGAGAAATAATAAAATGATTCTTGTTGTTTTAAGCTGCTAAGTGTGGGGTTGGTTCCTTATGTAGCTATAACTAACTAAGAACCCGACCCATTGCAAATCCTGTTGGACTGATGTTCAAAATAATCCAGAATCCGGGCTTCCCTGGTGGCGCAGTCATTAAGAATCCGCCTGCCAGCGCAGGGGACGTGGGTTCAAGCCCTGGTCCGGGAAGATCCCAATTCCGCGGAGCAACTAAGCCCGTGCACCACAACTACTGAGCCTGTGCTCTAGAGCCCACGAGCCACAACTACTGAGCCCACGCGCCACAACTATTGAGCCTGCACTCTAGAGCCCGTGCTCCGCAACAGGAAAAGCCACCGCAACGAGAAGCCCACGCACTGCAACGAAGAGTAGCCCCCGCTCTCCGCAATTAGAGAAAGCCCACGCGCAGTAACGAAGACCCAACGCAGCCAAAGATAAATTTAAAAAAAAAATCCAGAATCCAACTGCTTCTCACATCTCCACCCACCACCCAAATCTGGGCCACCATTACCTCTTGCCTGGACAACTCAGTAGCCTGCCAACTGGTCTCCCTGCTTCTGCCCTCGACCCTGCAGTCTGTTCTCTGCACAGCAGCCAGAGCGCACCCACGGAGCCAGAGACACCTCTTCTCAAAGCCCTCCAGTGTCTCCCGTCTCCCTCAAGACCTGATGGCGACCCACAGGCCCTACACGCGCTGCCCCCACGACCTATCTGACCTCAGCTCCCCCGACTCTCCCCTCCTTCACTCCACTCCAGCAGTTTTCCCCAAACTCATCAAGCACGTTCCTTCCTCAGAGCCATTGTTCATGCTATTCCTCTGCCTAGGATCGCTTTTCCTCCCAGATGTCTTCCCGGCTCGCTCCCTCACCCCTTCACCTCTCAGCCCCAGTGCCACCTACTCCCTGCTTTATTTTTCTCCATTGAATTTCCACCTCCTAATGATGATGATAAATTATGTCTCCTTTTTCTGTTGGGTGCCTTCTTCATCATCACACGAGCTCCCTGCCAAGAGCAGCTGTGTTTTTACTGCTTTATCCTCAGTGCCTAGTGCAGGGCCTGGCATGTAGTAGAGCTTCAGATGTCTAGGGAATGAACAAAAGAATGAATGAATGAATGAATGACTCCAGAATCCTTCCACTCAACTGAAACCCCTGATAGACAAGAGGATAAGAGAAGGGGTGTTGAGCTGCCCTCCTGCCCATCCAGGGTACATCCTCATGCTCCAGATGAGGAAACTGAGGCCTGAGAAGGTAAATCATTTGTTGAAGGCCAGCCAATCATTTATGTGTTGAACAAGTGTAAAAGCTTTATAGCATCCAAACCTTCCAGAGTCTTCGAATCCAGACTTCCTGAGTTCAAATCCCAGGGCTACCACCTGCAAGCCTAGGGGGCAAGTTACTTCACCTCTGTGCCTCAGTTTCCTCACACGTAACATAGGGATAATCCTCCAACCCAGAGGCAGGGGCACGTTTGCCCTGCGGCAGGTGAGCTTTAAGCCCCAGAACCCCTCACCTGCATGGCCACATCCAAGGCACCATTCCTATTTCACATTCTTAATCATATATGTTTTCCTGAGAGATCCCAAGAATGATTCAGCTTCAGGCCCCACCAATCCAGGACTGCCCCCCGCGCCGCCCATGGCATTTTCAGAATTAAATGAGTTACTGCCCACAGGGTGGTGCCTGGCACATAGTGAGTGCCTGGTGCTATGTCGTTGAGGGCCCACTGTGTGCCAGGCACAGCGCTTGGAGCTAGGGATTCAGTGATGAACACAACAGACCAAGCCCCTGTCCTTATGGAGCTTATGTCCTGAGAAGGGGAATAGACAAAAAACAAGTGAGCAAATAGGTGATAAAATGGCAGGCAGTGGGGTTCCCCTGGTGACGCAGTGGTTAAGAACCCACCTGCCAATGCTGGGGAAACGGGTTCGAGCCCTGGTCTGGGAAGATCCCACATACCCGGAGCAACTAAGCCCGCGAGCCACAACTATGGAAGCCCGCAAGCCACAACTACGGAAGCCCACGCACCTACAGCCCGTGCTCCGCAACAAGCCGAGCCACCGCAATGAGATGCCCGCGCACCGCAATGAGCAGTAGCCCCCGCTCGCCGCAACTAGAGAAAGCCTGCACGCAGCAATGAAGACCCAACGCAGCCAAAAATAAATAAATAAATTTATTTAAAAAAAAAAAAAAAGGCGGGCAGTGATGCGGGCAATAATGTACAATCAAGTGGTGCTGGGTTGGGGAAGGGGGGTGGGGAGGGGGCAGTGCAGTGCAGAGGGGTCGGGAGTTCTCTCTGAGCAGGTGACATTTAAGAGGTGAATGATTAAAAGAAGAGAGCCATTTGAGGCAGAGGGAACAGCAGGTGCCAAGGCCCTGAGGCAGGAAGGAGCTGTATGCATTGGAGAAACAGCAACAAGGCCAGTGGGAAGTGAGTGAGGAAGCAGCAGCAGGAGATGCCGTCAGAGGAGCCCGGCCGCTGGGTCCACTTCCCTCTCTCCTTCCTGCCTCTGAAGGACTAGCACTTGCAGAACTGCCCATCCCGCCCCCAGGCCCGAGCTAGGGTGCTGCTCTGCCACCGCCCCTCCTGCCTTGTGACCTCAGCCCCACCCAGCCCCAGTCCCCAGCCCCCACTTCCCCTTCCACTTGTGACCCGGGAAGGCAGGAACCGCATCCTTCATAAACTGCATCTCCTCTCCCTCACTCCCTCCTGGACTTGCAGAGTGGATGGCAGTGGACAGAGCAGCTGGCCCCCAGTCAGTGGCTGACTCCCTTTTGACTCCCATCTGCCTTCCCACCCCTCCCCCCGCCACTGGCCCCCAGTGGCGTCAGATCCTGGTAGCCTCCTCTCCTTCCCTTTCAGCAACCGTCCTAGAAACCATGAGCGTCCCCCAAATGCATCAGCCGTTCCCTGGGCCCAGAACACCCTTTCTTCCCTCCTCCCTCTGACCAAATCTCAGCGGTCGCCTCCTCCTGGAAGTCCCTGGGTTATGAGCAGAAGATGGGTCTTGCTCATCTCTGTACCCCAGGGCCGGGCGTAGGGCCTGGCACCAAGAAGGATCTTAGTAGACGGATGAATAAGTGAATGGACAAAGAGGAAGTTACCTGGGTCCACTGGTGTGTTATCCACTGGCCTGTGCTGGGCACAGAAGTCAGGGATGACCTATGACAGACCCTCTCGCGTTCAAGTGCGAAGACTCCGTTCCCCAAAGCCAGGGTTCTGGAGCAGGTCTGGGCTCTGCGCTCATTTACTGTGTGACCTTGGGAAGCCACTGGCCTGTGCTGAGCTCTCCTCATTTGCCAAAGCAGCAGCTGGAAGAGGCTAAATGATCTCAAAGCGTCACGGTCACAAGTGTGGATTCCAGCCAGGCGGCCTGGGCTCGATTCCTGGCCCTGCCCCCATGCCAGTTGTGTGACCGTGGGCGAGTTTCTCAACCCCTCTGATCCTCCAGTTCCCCGTCTGTGAGCGCTGAAGAGCTTCGGGGCCTGTCTCGCAGAATGGGTCTGAAGATTCACAGCTATGGCTCCTGTGGAAAGCACTGGACACGTGTTAACCGTCAGGTTAATTAGACCATAATTGGGTCTGAGGTCCTTGATCTGCGTCTAACCGGACACGACAGCTTTGCTGGACACATCTCCTGTGTGTCAGAGTAGGAGGCTGGGAGTGTCCAGCTCTGAGGTTCTGAGGTCTCTCTCGTGGATGGGGCCCCATCCACGAATTACTGGGTCGCCCCAAGGATGGGGCGACTGTCACTCCTGGCTGGGAGCGTGGTACGCATCACTCATATGTGCGGGCGGCGCATACACAGGCGCTCTTTTTCGTGTGCACACTGCCTGGCCGAAAGCAGCCTCTGCCCTTCCCCACACCGCTGGACCCTCTGAGGGGTCAAATGTGAAAGCGGGCGCTGAGGGAAACTGAGGGTAATCCCATCATGCAGACTGAGCTTCCAGAGAACTGCTGGGACATGTCCCCCCAAACCACCCACCCTACCCCACACTCTCCCAGGGAATGATGGACCGGAAATGAGGTCGCAGGCCACACATGGGAGGTTCCAGGGACCCCAGCCAGTAAGGGGCTGCCTCTCAGACCCCTGTGTCCCTGCCCCTGAGGGCCAGGGTGAGACGGCCTCATGCGAACAGAGAGAGTTTAGGAATCTTAGTGACCTCTGTGTCCAGAGCCCGTGGCATAGCGGAAGCTGAGGCCACGAAGGCCGAGTGACTTGCCCGAGGTCACACAGCAGTGGGGGCAGAGCTGGCATCAGAACCCAGAATTCCAAGCCCCTAGCCCTGCTCCGCCTCCACACAGGGATGCATTTCTGGAAATTACCCCAGTTTCACTTTCCAAAATGAGTCAGGAACATCTGTACCTCAGGGGCCAAAAATACTCCCAAGGGCTCCCTAACAAAGAGGCTGACATCTTCCCCAGGTGTCTGAAAGCAGAACTGGCCTTCCCAGGAACTGATAATAACGATGCCATTGCGTTCATTCGGTCAGAGTTCCGGAAGTCCTTAGAAAGCCACGTTCTTGTGCTGTTCTCGCTACTGTAAAGTAGGGAACCAGGCCCCATTTGCCAGGGGACACCACTGAAGCCCAGAGGGGTGGAGTGATTTGCCCAGGGTCACACAGCCCTGGTTCTGAACTCGGGTTGCCAACCCCAAGCCCAGAACCTTCTCCGACCCCCTGGAGGTGAGTTTGACCTCCCCTCTCAGAGATCTCGACAGACCTCAGACCGCACAAGACTCCCACGCCCAAACTCAAATTCTTTTTCATTTTTAACGTCTTTACTATAAAAGCAACAATACATGTTCACTTACGAAAATCTGAAAAATGCACAAAAGTCAAAATAAGGAAGAAGAATCACCACTCACAGCCCCACCACCCAGGACAATCATTGTTAAGGTTTGATGTATTTCCTTCCATAGTTTTTTGTTCGGGACCTTTTTTTAAACCTGGCTGAGATCATACTGTATATTAAAAGAAAAAAAACAAAACGGTGGTATCCTGCCTTTTTGACTTGCCATTATATCACGGGCACTTTTCTGGTTATTTCACTCCCTATAACCTCGTTTCTTTTTCCTCTTCTCTGCATCTCATTTTTATTGGCTGCCTAATATTTTGTCAAGTGGAAGTTCCATAGTTTATTTAGCCATTCCCTTATTGTCGGACACCTCAGTTATTTCCAGTTTTTCGATGTTATAAATAATATATTTTGGTAGATCGTTGTACATAAAGCTTTCCTTTTTCCATATTTAGGGATATCTCCTTGGCTGGAATGGAATTACTGGGTCAGTGAGTCATATAGGTTTCTGGCACACTTGGTCAAATTTCTTTTCAAAGGCCCTGAGCCACGCCCATTCTACAGGTGAGCAAAGAGAGGCCCCAAGAGGTGACGTGAACTGTCCACAGTCACTCAGCCAGTCAGTGATGCCTGCAATCCTTCCTCAGTACCTCACCTACCTCCTCCTCCATCACACGTTCCTCTAATCATTCACTCATTCATTCATTCATTCAACAGAAAAAGTACACCTACTTTATGCCAGGCACAGGTCTAGGTCCCGGAGATACTGTAGTGAGCAAAACAGACAAAACCCCTGCCTTCAAGACGTTTCCATCCCAAAGGCATAGAGGGAAGGAGGGAACAGGAAGACTGCCTTGGCATTTGGCTCTATGCAAATCAAGGGGCTCATTTGCATCTCAGAGTCGGAACAGAGAAGGCAGAGGGTGACATCTGGCAGCCCGGAGGGCAGAACCCAGCCCACTTTTCCTTGACCCCAAACTGTTTTTTAAAATTTGGCCTTCCCTTAAAAATTGAGAGATTTCTTGGATTTCTGGCACCTCCTGAATACTCTGCAACCCAAGACCCTGCCCCCGGCCACGCCAAACCCCGCCACCTCGGCCCACACTGGGCTCGGCTCCTGGGCTGTGCTTCCTGCACACATTCAGTCCACGGGCCTTTTGTGATGTGAGCTGGGCTGGCGGGACTCGGTAATAAGAACGATAACAATAGTAACACTGAGACAAGTAAGGAGGCAGAGTCACAAGGGCAGGTGACAGAGCTGCAAGTGAGAGGCAAGATTTGAATGGGGCAGTTGGGCTCCTGAGTCCAGGCTCTCAGCCGCACCCAGCTGACAGTTTAGTGCAGAAGCTGTCAGGTACCAGAAGGGCGCCCAGGTGGACAAACAGCCCTGCCTTGGCCAGAGGAAGCTCAGAGGGGTCCCCAGGGTCAAGAAGCAGCGCTGAGAAAATGGACCTAGGAAGGGAACCGAAAAGTCACGTTGGAGATTTCCTATTTCTTTGAACCTGGGGTTCCCTCTGCCCAAAATGCCCTTTCCCCCTTTCCTTTGCCTGCTTAATGCTTATCCTTGCTCAGCTGAGATGCCACCTCCTCCAGGAAGGCCTCCCTGACCCAGGGAGGATTTTGCAGCTGGTTCCTGAACCCTGGTCCAGCCCAAAGGGGGCACAAGGCCTAGCAGGGTGGGAGAGACTGGAACACCAGCAGCATCCGGGTTCTCAAGTTCCCACAACTCCCCTCCCGCAGCCCCTGCAATTCTCACCCTTCAACTGCCAACCCCTGATCCAGCTCCTCCATGCAGGTTAGGAGAGAAAGGAAGAGTGAGCAGTGACTGCAGGACAGTGGGTGTGGCTGGTGGCCTCGGGGTCTGAGTCATGTGTGCATATCCCAGATTTACTCTCCCTGGCTGGGTGACCTTGGGCATTCCTTAATCTCTCTGTGCCTCAGTTTCCTCAATTCTTTTCTTTTTTTTTTTTTTTTTTTTTGGCCACGTCGAGTGGTATGTGGGGTTTCCCCACCAGGGATTGGACCCACAGCCCACGGCAGTGAAAGTGCCGAGTCCTAACCACCGGACCACTAGGGAATTCCCTCCTCACTTCTAAAACAGACTGTGAAGGAGGGCTTAGCTCCCAGCCACTGCGAGACTTAACTGGAAAAGACCTGATGTGGACGCCCCAATAAGTTCTCACTCTTGTTGTTATGAATGAACAGGGAGCATGTACCCACGGAGTCAGAGGCTCACAGAACGCCGGGGGCTTACAGCGCCTCAGCCCCTCTCTCCCATTTTACAGTGGAGGAAACTGAGCTCGGAGAGGGAGGAGGCTATGCCTTAAACAAGAGCCTCTTACCCCCCACCCCACCCCAGTTGCTGTCACCAGCTGCCCTTGCTCCTGGGTCCACCCCCCCCTTGAAAATGTTTCTGATAATGGATTCAGTGACCCCGGGCCCTGCCCTTAAAGGGCCAGTGTGTGTCTTCTGCCCTGGGCCCAGCCAGGGCCTGCTCCCTGAGCATTCACCTCTCTGGGAAGGAACTCTTCCCCCCCAGAGATCGCCTCCCCTGGCCATCAAGGGAGGGGGCGGCTTCCTGGCCTGAACAATGGGGCGGGATGTCCCTCGGCCTCTGGCATGCAGGGACCTGGGGATATTTAATGAGGATGCCATTCCCATTCAGGGAGCACAGGGAATGTGGAGATGGGGGCAGGAGAGGGGGCTTCAGGCCCCAGTTGGACGCAGCAGCATCTTTGGGAAACACTGCCCAGCCTCGTCCCTGTGACTTGGGCAAGGGGTTCCATCTCACTGGGCCTCAGTTTCCTCACCTGTAAAACGGAGAATGACAAAGGCATCTACCCCATAGGGTAGTTGTGAAATTAACCAAATCCTTCACGTAAAGAGCTTAACACCGACCAGGTGGAGCCAGAATTCACACACAAGGTGAAGCCAGGCAGTGAGGGCAACAGCGACACACACACACTCAGCTGTCCCCTGCCTGGGGGAAAATCCCACTCTGCCCTTCCAGCTGCGTGGCCTTGGGCAAGTTACTTAACCTTTCTGTGCCTTAGGTGCCTCATCTGTAAAATGGGAATACTAATAGTCCCTCTGCAGAGGACTGTTTGAAATTAACTGAGTTAACGCACGTGAAGCCCTTCAAGAACGGTGCTGGGCCCTTTCTAAGTGCTTGTCATTGTGGCCATCATCGTCAGCTCCTTACCTTCTGATGAGCTTCCTGTGGCAGCTGTAACAAATGACCACTCACACGGTGGCTAGAGGAGAATCCGTTTCTTTGCCTTTTCCAGCTTCTAGAGGCCCCGCCCTCATCCCCTGGCTTATGGCCCTTAAGTCAACACAGCATCTTCTGATCTCTGCTTCTGCTGTCACATCTCCTCTCTGTGACCCACTTCCCTCCCTCGGGTTTTGTTTTGTTTTTTTTTTTTTTTTTTTTTTTTTGCGGTACGCGGGCCTCTCACTATTGTGGCCTCTGCCTCTGCGGAGCACAGGCTCCGGACGCGCAGGCCCGGCGGCCATGGCTCACGGGCCCAGCCGCTCCGCGGCAGGTGGG